>NC_056739.1:1181007122-1181219622 GCF_019279795.1 Protopterus annectens | reverse complement strand
ATGACTGTATCTCAATAATTGGTAATAAAGGAAGACAAAACTCATAGTATTTCACTCTGGTGTTTGGGAAATATTGCTTGACAAAGGCTAAGGATCTCACAGGGGAATCAAACAAAAGACTTAAGAAAGGATGACCTGAAAGTGTCAATACGTAATATGGCCACAGGCTTAGCTGTATTTAGGGAGAGAGAGTTTTTCTTCTCTTGCAAGAGATGAGTAGTTGATATTTTTTCTGTCTCTTCTCATATTCGTACTTGTCATTCTTTTTTTAAGGTTTGCAACATTTGTAAGGGGAAGGGCATTTCTCATCCACGGCTTCTCTGCTCTCCAAATTTAGCTTTTACTGTGGTGAAGACATGATGCTGAGGAAGTGGAAAACCTCAATCCACAAGAAAAGTTTTTCTCGTAAGAATGCTTTAATGGGCCATTTTCCTTTTCAGGAGCATTGCCCATGGATGCATGGCAGTGGGGAACAGGTGCCAGTTTTGTAGTGATGAGAACATAAGTGACAGTGTGATGGTAAGATCTTTTCCTGCATTGATATTTTGCACTTTGTGAAGACACCAACAATGAAATCATTATCAGTATCAGAAACATTCAGATGAAAAAATGAACTATTTGAACAAAACTGTCTAATATAAAGGTCAGTAACTAAACAAAAACAGTGAAATTAGTCTGTGTCAAATACTTGGTCTTTTAAAGCACAAGGAAAGAAGAGGGAAGAAGTGATGTATCAGATGCAGGTGTTAAAAACTGTTGGATTGTGTCTCACTCAGACAATTGTCAAAAACTTGTTTAGATGGTCCTGCTAGAGACTGGAATTCAACCAGTGTAAAATGCTGCAGTAGCATCTCAAAGTAAGCCAAGGATATGTTCTTTACCAGGCTACACTAACATAAGGCAAACAAGGGTATGATTATGAAATACTGCTGCTAAAGCAAAAGTTGTAGTGAAATGAAGAGTTATCCAACTGGCAGGCAAGAGGTGAGCAACACCATTTCAAAAAGAATTATGGGGTGGGGAGTAATTAAGATATGAGGCATTTTATATTAATGAGATAGGCACATAACTGAATCTCCTTTTTCTGTTATATCTCAATGTAATATGCCAATTTTATTTTTATTCATTTATTATTTGGTGAACCAGTAAGTCTCACTACACTGGTGGCATCTTTTCCCGAGAGAACTGAGCTAGTTGTTATATTGACTTGGGGAAATTTAGCCAGGGCACTAGGGAACTTTCTCTGCCCCCTTTTTTGTTTTTTGCAATACATATTATTAAATCTTTTACCTCCACATGAGTTACCTCTAACAGAGGCAGCTGGGACCATGGTTAAGCATGTTATCCGAATAATTTAAGTTGAAGGAGTCTGAATTCTTAACTTATGAGATCGGAGTATCTTAGATATGAGAAAGAAGACTATAAAGATAATAGGAACTGGCTTTTCAGGGCTCAGAATTCAGATGCACACAAGACAAGTGTATTAGATCTGTATGATGGGGGATACTGAGATAGCATGAGTTTCTGAAAATTGCACATATTACGGGTATTGAATTGTACATAATTCCCATGAATAATAACTAAACCAATATACCGAAACCAGTAACAGCAACAGGCTGTTAAAAAATCCACACAGGAACAGATTCTTCCATAAAAAGCACCAGGCTGTTTAATAATCCACTTAGATTTTACTGGTTTCGGTATATTGGTTTGGTTTCTATTCAGTTGCAGTGGTCCTTTTGGCCGTTTTTTGTTTTCTGTTTTATAATTCCCATGAAAAATGTTTGCCAGGTTAAAAAAGTGCATCCCAAACTTAAGGCAAGAGTTCAACCATAATTTACAAATCACTTCATCTTTAAGTATACTGTTGACCTGTATCTTTTAGTTTGTTAGAGAAAGGGCAAGGTCAATACATGTAGCAGTGTCAAACAAGCAATTAATAACCATATCGAACATCACTTGATACTTATAAAATACCAGTTTTTCATTCTTCCTAAATGTGCAAGCAACTGAGACAGAAAAAAAAAGACCAGGTTTTTAGGGATAAATAATTTATTACTCAGGCAAAATTATACCCACAACCACACAAACATACACTCGGCTTTTTGAATGTTACATGTTTGTACTCTATCCACAGTTCCCAGTTTGTATAAATTCAGTAAGCAAAAACAGATTCACAGATTTGCTGGTGAATACAAAGTTCTAGAAGTAATCTTCAATAGTCGTGTATTTTCCATGCTTTTTCTTTCACCTCTTATTTTTATATACTACTTAACCAATAAACTATGCTAGACTAATGGCAGGACATTAAAGCAAGCTAAAGTATTTTCTGACAATGTCAGAAACGTGGTTAATTCACGCTGTCCAGCAGTAGTGTACTTGACTGAAATATTCAAGGCTTTATTCTTAACATATCTCACTTCAGCCAACTTTTTGATTATAAACACAGGACTGGGGCTGTACAGTGGATATTATTGAGGCAGCAACAATAGGACATCAGCAACTGATTTCTAGACTCGCAATAGCACACAATGGAATTTAAAAACAGGAGTATGTCAAAGTCATGAATTAACATACAGCCCACACTTTTCTAGGGAGGAAGAGGGAACCTGTGAGATGATGGAAGAGGATTCCTGTGACCCTGACAACAGGAATATTATCAACTGAACTGACAGAAAGGACTGCAATGAATGGGTGAAGTCCTGACATCTGGAGGAGTAAGACCAATGAGTCTTCACTGAAGAATGCATCTTCAATGAAAATATATGTACTGTACTTTTTCAGCAAGAAGGGGCTGGAATTTATTAGAGAAAAGTGGCAAAGGAACCAAGCTATTGGGAGCAAATATCTAGAGAGGGAAAGGTAACAGAATGGGAAGATGCCGAATATTTATATGGACTTCAGGTTAGAGATTGCCTTCCCTGTCAAGGATTGATATCAGAGTATAGGCAAAGAGAATGAAGAGTGTGTGTGTGTGTGTGTGTGTGTGTGTGGGGGGGGGGGGTCCTAAACAAAATACCAGCACTGGTAGAGTTTTTAAAAGCTGCTGTTAAAAAAGAAATAATTAGTACAGCACATAAAATATTGCATGATAACTATAAGAATCAGAGGAGGTTAGAAAGGATTGGGAAGAGAGAGTGGATAAGCAATTCAAAAAAGAAACAATGGATGGATATATGTATGTCTCTTAAAAATGCAACAAAATCTAGAAGATTTAGTATTTTTGCTTGGAAATGTTTACATAGGTATATCATACTCCAGATAATTTTTCCACATAGACAGCAAATGTGGAAGAAAGACATAATTGGGAACATAATTGCTGGGAATGTAACGAGTTGGCAGACTTTAAAGATTCCATGCAGACTAGTCTATTAGAGAAATTGAATGAGCAAATTGATGTATCTAGGGAAGTGATTTTTCTGAGCTATGATACAGAATCAGAATTGCCCATTGTAAGGCCTTGCTGAGACCAATTATGGTGGCTGCCAAAAAAGCAATTACTAGAACATGTAAATCAAAGTCTAAACCAAATGTACAAGTAATGAATACAGAAACAGAGATAAAACAACTGGAATTTGGATCTTTAAAAAGGGTAGGAGCAAATTACATAAAAAATGGAAATTGTGGGATCAATAGATACAGGGGAGGAATGAGGTTTAAAAGAAGTCAGGATTTAAATGAGCTATATAATGTTTGACTGACAATAATTGGGTAGATTATAAGTGATGTATAATGTCTGCAACTAAAATTATGTTAATATGGCTTCTGATGTATGCTTACAACTAAGATTATGTCAATATGGTTTGTTTTCATTTATATAAATGTATGATTGCCTGTGTCATAAGTGATAATTTAATAAAGGTGTTTCTTGCTAAAGAAAAAAAAAAGAAAAAGAATAAAAAAGGATGAAATTGAATAGTCTTCCTTCTTACATTTTTTATGCCATTTCAGTGCTCGTGCCTGCATACTATGAAGCCTACCCTCAATCAGATATACACTGAATGGGGAGGGCATCATCCAGGAAGCTGTAAGGGTGTTTTTTGCTTTCACCTGCATCCCTACAATGCAAGCTTTTTTTTCTATTTTTATAGCTAACCCAACCCTAGTAGTGATGTGAGCACTGACATCACCACAACTTGGCTTATGCCCCCTGGTCCCCTCCCACAAATGTGCAGAGAAAGGCTATAGGCACTGGCTTAGGTGGCCATGGCTTTCAATATCATGATGGGCCTCTGCATTCCAGCCTAGGCTCTGTTATCAGAGCAGTGGCATGAACTGGGTAACAATCACCCTTCCTCCCTCCCTCTGCAGGATGGACATGCCCATTCTCCCAGCACATGCCACTATCTTCCTCCTGAGCAGCTAGTCATACTCCAGCTGCTTGGACAGTAGTCAGGGATTTATCCCTCTATGCCACCAAATGAGGGCATGATTTGTTTATATTGTTTATACAAAAAACATTTATACAAAAAACATTCAGTTATCCAACTGTTTACACAAATATAACTCCGTAACAGCTGACCAAACTGCAGTGGCGACTGGTGACTTCAAATCAAAGGGGGGCTGCAGGAGACAGCTGAATGGGTGTGACCAATGGAATGGGGTGTGGCCAACTATAAAGGGGTGGGGCTATGCTCAAAAACACAAAAACTGGGACTTTAATTAAATATGCTGCCCTGGGTGCTAAACCATCATTATGAGAGTCCAAAGAAGACAAAATGAAGTGTAGAAGAAAAAAATATTTCAATGCATTGGCTACATGACAGCTGACTTAATATCTAGATGGAAACAAAAAGGTTGTGAGGCATGAAAAACTAAATTACTTTTTAAATACATTATTGGAATGCCAGTCAAAATCAAGTATAAAAAAACAAGCAGCACTCTACTCAAACCACTTCTCCTTGTACTGCATTATCATTTATATTCAGCTTTATAAAAGTGAAAAGTAACATGCTGAAAGTAGCAATCTCTGTGATACCCCCACTTGTAAAGATGTTTCTTATCCAAAAAAGACCTGCTGCCTGACAACAACTATCTATTGTTTCATGGGGAAAACATGATCAAAGTAAAAAAATGAACAGCAAAAAAGAAAGAAGCTCAAGATAAACTGCTTAAAGGATTACTGCACAGGTTATGGACCACACATGATAGATTGGCATTCTGTTTAGTTTACGGGTAAAGCTTGCAAAGATTACTGCAAGTCTCCAACAAATGTTATGAGGTTCTGAAAATACGGTAATCCTGTCCTTTATTACAATTGCTGTCATATGCATTTCAATACCTAAGGCTTATATGTTATCTCTGCATGGCAACAACAAAAAGGCTTTCAATTTTGGTACTTCTTTAACAGTATGCTTATTAAAGCTTACTTGCATCTTACAATCTCAGACAAGCTTACCTGATGGTCATTAAAGCACTGCTACTTAAACACAGAGCATCAGGCATTGCAACAACATGCATTTTCTAAATAATAAGAAGCATAAATCAACAGTATGGATGGGGGGAATACACTGCACACTTACACTGCATAACTGCCCCTTGCCTTGCTTGGACACATCCAGAGTCACTTCATGGGGGAGTGGGGTGCAACACGTATGTCACAATTTGAAATATCTCTGGCTGACCGTAATGGCCCTGACACATTTGTCATACCTCTCAACCTCAGAGCAAGAAATCTGGACAAAGGCATAAATAGAAGTGGGACAAAGACCCAAAAATAGTGACAATTTTTAAATATTGCTCTTAAAAAATTAGAAAGATAATAGAATAGTAGGTCTTGCAATAGTATGAATTTTCTAAAGGATATGAAATCTGAAACTCAAATGACTCTATTTTCTAAATTCAATCTTTAATGATTTGCCACTAACGTACCAGAAAACCACAATATTATGAAAAACTGACCAAACATGATGCAAAAATATAAAATATCCACACAATACAGCTGGGAACCTGTCAAAGAAGGGACAGTTTTTAATATTAGTACTGTTAATTTGAGCAGCTGACAAAATAGAGAAACCTACATGTATTTCTGAAAGAAAAGTAATCTACAACTCTGATCATTACATTTATTTATTAATTGTAAACCCTCTGCGTTTTCTTCCAAAATTGCTATTTTGCAGAGGGACAGCAACATTTTGAGCCAGAAAATCGGGAACAGATGAGAGGTTTGGCTATACCTAATTCTATAAAGAGATTTATTTGCGGGTACCTCTCAACCTCTTAATGTAAAAAATATGGACAAGGCCAAATAGATTGGGGAAACATACAAACAGTACTAAAAATTGCTGTTGTATAAACTTAGTTGATAGAATAACAGGTCTTGCTTTAGCTTCCATTTTTCTGAAGGGTATGAAGTCTGAAACTCAGTGGTTGTCATTATTTAGTGACTTCATTCCTAAATGGTTTGCCAGAAAACCACAAATGTTATGAGGAACAAAGCAAAATTCTATTCATTCTGTGAAAATCTGGACAGTTGAGAGGTATAGTTCAGCTGGGGCTGTCTGAGTTTGCTCCCCCCTCACAAAATCACAGTCAAATGGGGCCTCCCTCCCCCTGCAGCCATTCCAATGTCCCATTGCTTTGCTATTTTGCCCCATTTACCATAAACACTAATGTGCATACTGCTTTACTTCTACAATGATTTGGATTTCATTTAAAAGTTTTATTTTACATTTTACAGCACACACACTAATAGACATCTGCTAAACAAAGTAATGCAGTCTCACAATGAAAATAGACTTAGCATTAAAACTTCTCTGCCCTTAAAACTCACATTCAATGAAACAGCATTGAAACCCACATTCAAAGAAAATGCATATGGTCAGATCAACTTTGGGCTGTTTTCAAATCATAGGCCTCTTGCACACGAAACATACATGTGTACTTTGATACACCTTCCTGATTGTATTAAATTATATTCCTTGTATAATACAGTACAGTTGTTAGAGGATGTTTTGAATTTATTGTTTTGAACATTTTTCCAACAAAATACATGCACCAATAATGACAAAACTGCCCAATTCAGAACATTTCCAACATAAAAGTTTACTCAAACTTCTACAATTCACCAGTATCAGTAAATATTCATCAGTATTAGTAAATATGCACAATCTCTGCAGAAGTAAAAGTCATCTAAATAATTCCACATTAAAGAGATCTGTAACTAATGAAGAGATTGCTGGTAGCAAACAACTCCATATTTCATTGTTTCATCCACAAATAAAGTGCCTATTGTCCTAGAGAAATAAATTGCCTATACTACATTAAAAAGTGATAAGCTAGTAGTATTGCTAAAGGGAAAGGATGGCAAACTGATAGCAGGTTCATAATTACTAGGTATCTCTGCCAAAGAGGACATTATCAAAACTGCAGCATCCACCCCCTTTAAAAGTATAACAAAGTACAGTAGCAGTAATGCATCTACATACTGTGGGAGTAGAACCCACAGCCTTCTGCATCAAAAGCAAGTACACTACCTGGTTATGCTATTAACAATGCAAGCCTCCTCAGCATAAGCAGCACTAAACATCTCATCCCCTGAAACTCTCAGGCCCTTGTAAAATCCACTTGACACTCAACTGTATCTCTCAAGTTTGCAGCACAGGAAATCTGGAAAAAAACAAAATTTATTGGGGGCAAAAGCCCAAAAATCAGGGGCACATTTTAAACATTGCTTGTATAATCATGGAAAGTTGCTAGAATAAAATGTATTACCACCATGCATTTCACTGCCAAGTCTTGAACCCAGGACCCTGTGCACTACAGTCAGAGAAACATACCACTATGCCAAATCAACTTTTTCTTGAAACTAATACAGGAAGACTGAAACTTAAATGGCTATCATTTAGTGAATTCAGTTCTCACCATAGCTCTCAAACTCTTAGCACAAAACACCTGGATAAAGCCAATAATGGGGGAATACAGCCCCAAAAATTGGGAGAAATTTTAAATATTGATCTTATAACCTTAGAAAATTGCTAGAATAAAAGGTTTTCTGTTACCATGTCGTTTCTGAAGAATATGAAGTCTGAAATTCAAATGCTTGTCATTATTTAGTGAATTATCTCCAGAAAACCACAGATTTATGAGGAATAGAATAAAACATATAAGGCAAAAATCTGAATAACTTTCACAAGTGGTGGTGGTTAGGGAATTCAAGCTCTTGTTACCTGCACCCAAGGTACAGGGTTTGAGCCTGAGTTATTCCCACTACTGTACCACCAGGTACATTTATCTGGGGCATTTTACACACACACACACACACACACACACTTCCGTAAATACATAACAGCTCTCTGCTGCCCCATAAACAAGCTCTGTTAATTTGGACTGTTTAAAAGAAGTTCCCGACCATTCTGTAAGCACACACCATGCACTTCCATTTCTGTAAATACATTAATAGCTCTCTGCTGCCCCACAAACACTTAAGAAGAAAGCGAAAGCTCCCAAAAGAAAAAGCTCTGGACCATTCTGTAGCACAAGCTCTGTTCAGTTCTGTAAGCACACACTTCCATAAATACATTAATAGCTCTGCTGCCCACACACACACTTAAGAAGAAAGCTAAAGCTCCGTTAATTTGGACTGTTTAAAAGAAGCTCCAGACCGTTCTGTAGCACAAGCTCTGTTCAGTTCTGTAAGCACACACTTCTGTAAATACATTAACAGCTCTGCTGCCCACACCACACACAAACTTAAGAAGAAAGCTAAAGCTCTGCTAATTTGGACTGTTTAAAAGAAGATCCAGACCGTTCTGTAGCACAAGCTCTGTTCAGTTCTGTAAGCACACACTTCTGTAAATACATTAATAGCTCCGTTGCCCACACACACATTTAAGAAGAAAGCTAAAGCTCCCGAAAGAAAGCTCCGTTAATTCAGTCTGTTTAAAAGAAGCTCCCGACCATTCTAAGCTTAAGAAACAAACAAAAAAAGCTCTGTTCTGTTGTAGAAACATACTCTGGTCCCACTGACACCTTACCTGAGGGGTCTGTCGCCTGCCTTGTGTTACAAAATTCCTGTGATGAATACAGTTCCTGCGAGAGCAGGCTGGATTATCCAGCCTGCAGACCTTGCAGTCCAGTCACCTTCCAGTCTATGCAGTTATTAACTGCATAGACTTCTGGGCATCTCTGTAGTCTAATGCCTTCTTCCTAATCTGGACTGCTGTAAAACCAGTCCAGATTCATCAGCATTCATGGCTGGAGTTCAGGAATTTTTTTTTCTTTTTTAGATTTTTTTTTTTTACAGCTGGTGGGGCTGTAGTCCAATAGCAAGAGCTGCCCCTGCCAAACCATCAGAACACGGGTTTTGTTCAGCGGGAAAGACCAGAGTCGAAATTCTGGCAAGAATGGATGGGCTAAAGCAGCTAGTAACTCCATTCTAAGTTAAAGGTGTGGGTTACACCTGCTGCATGTAAGAGTTTACAGTTACTGTGGCACTGTAACTGTCCCTTGGAATATGTGTGTGTGTGTGTGTATGTATATATGTATATATATATATATATATATATATATATATATATATATATATATATATATATATACACACACATACATGCATGCGTATATAGAAAATGCATGTCCAGGTAATTCTGTAAACTGTGGTTAGCAGTGATCAGAGGTTTAAGGATCCAGATAAATTCCCCATTACAGCCAGCTGTGAGTGATGGGCATCTGTCTTGTCCCACCACCTTGCATCAAAAAGGGCACTCATATTAAGGTAAATGTCTATGGGGCATGAACATTTTTAGATAGAAGCAGTCCTCCTCCTACAGCATCAAAGCCCCCAGGGTTTGAATTAAAATAATCTTTGGGAAGTCCAAGATTCAAAGAGCTTAGAACCAATATCTTCTGATATCTCTGGATAAGAATGAAACTTAGCCATTCTATGCAGATGTCTGTCAGCATATGTAGAATCAGATGAAACAACAAATGCATAAGCAAACATTTTCCCCATTATTCAAAAATATGAACAGTACCATGTCTCTCTAGCCTTGGCAGAGAAACAGCAAAACCTGGGCTGAACAAATTTTACTGGATGGTAAAAAGGTTTGGCCCCTTAACACCCCACTTCTGGAAAAGAACCAGAGCAGTAATGATGGAAGTCAAAGCTCTGGAAGAGTACTGAGGTAAGACCGCATGATTATTCTTCAGCTAGTCATAAATGTACACATCTTTCCTGCAAAGAGATTACTACCAGGCCATCTGCACCTGATAAGGTGCCATACTGTGGTCTGATTATCCAATCTCAGGCTAAGAGATTCAGAGTCTGCAGAGCCAGAACTACCACCCTTAACCAGAGAAAGAAAATGAAGTGTTAATTCTCCAGTAGATTCCACTGCTTTAGACAATGGTAGGTTTGACATAACTCCTGACCCATCTAGAGATGTGTCCCATATTACAGACTGCATCAAATAAGTTGAAAAAAAGTGAAATGCTACTTCTGGGTTAAAGACCTGTCCTCCAGATCATCATCAGCTAAGGTTTGAAAGACCTAGTTCTACACATCACATTTGGATATGCCTGCTTGTTCAGCAACCATCATTTAAGACTAGAAGCTGGGTAAAATTGACTACTTTGATCTGGAGATATTAAGCTTCATCAGTTATGAAGCTATTGAGATTTAATTTGTGGCAAAAAAATGAAACAAGGAAACCATATCTGCCTGGTCCAAAAGAGGATTGTGAGACTCCTCTCTCTCAACTTATTCTATACAGAAAAGGAAAACGATAAAAGAGGTGAAATGAAGGGTAGGTGTAAATGAATATCCCTATGCAAAAGGGATGTATAATGAGACATCATCATGTCCTGCTATAAAACAAAAGTAGGAAATACATCTGGATTCTGTGACTGGCAACCAGATCAGTCTCTGGTCTACTCTAAATGGGGAAAATTTCCACTAGCATCAAAATGGAAGATCTCCTATCAAAAGGTTTCCTGCTTCAAGAAGTTCAGGGCATCAGGCAACTTTTACGAAGTTTTGAATGGTGCTGTTTTATCAAATAGAGACTGAATCTAATAGCCTTGCAGCCGATATGAACAGAAGACAGGATGATCAGTCTTCCTGCTTGCTGATACAAATCACTATTACCCATATATGCTTTGTGTTTGTCTTTTTACAGGAAAAAGTATCATTAAGACATGAACTCTACGTTTATGAAAGTTGTTTCTGTCACTGTGGGATAGTACAGCTTGTGCATGCAAACCTTCCAGAAATGCTGCATTTACATAAGGGAGGTGCATGTGGTCATCACTCCAATAAAATAAAGCAAATTCATTTCTAAAAATTTGAGGGGTATCTCTCAATCCAGTTATCTCTCTCTCTTCCTCATTTTACCTCTTTTAGAGTTTTCCCTGTATGTATAGAATAGGCTGCCAGGGATGGTTCTCACAATCCTTTTTGGGCCCAGGCAAAAATGGTTTCCTTGCTCCATTTTTTTTTTTTTGTTCAAACAATGTAAACCAGATGGTGCAGAATATCTGTCATTTGATCCCAGTGGGGTTGTACAGATAAAGTATTAATCTATTTGACAACCATGTTAACAACGCTGCAGTAATATACATTTTTCTAGGTGACAAATCTTGATCTTGACACTTCTGAATGTGTTCTAAGGACCAGTAGACTTTCAAGAAGACATAATGGTCTGAACTCTGTCCAAAGAAAGGAACCTCCATTCATAATTAGAGAACGCCATCACATTCCTGAAAGAATTTTGTTACTAAAAGGTAGGGCTGTTCTGACAAAGTTTAATGTTATTCTGAAACACTGAAAGCCTAGTATGGACTCTTAACCAATCAGTCATTTGACTGAGCTGCTATAAAACAGTAAAGCTATGAGAAACATGAATTCACATACTCCAAAAAGTAGCTGCTATGACACTTAGGCACATGACACGTGATATACAGGACAGCCTAAGGGGTAATGGATGAAGCTATTTTTACTTTTTGACTAAAGCCAACCCATATTAACAACTTGCTGTGGAGTGGCTAGATCAACTAAAGACAGGCACTCTGCATCTCAGGTACAGTGAGCAAGTCCTCTCCATGAAGCAAAGGGATGCTAAGTCCTCTCTATGAAGCAAAGGGATGCTATTATATCATAACCATCCAGAATTTCTTTTATGCCACAAACATTTTTGAGGTCAATCATACTTAAAATATGTATGACAGTACTGGTCTCATATACCCCTGAACAAGCTGACTTAAAACCTAGACATCCATAGTGACAGTCCTATACTTTAAGACAAGAATGGAGGACCATCCCATTGACATTTCTCAGATAAAATTATTGAGAAATGTCTAAAGATATGCCAAACTGGTGTGTGTGTGTTGGGGGGAGGCTATACTTGGTAAGGTGAACATTTTCAGGAGCTCCTTTCGCAATTGTAGTTTCTGCTTTTAAAATTAGGCACTTCCTGATTCTTCAGAACTTGATTTGTCTTTTCTGACTTATATATAGCACTTTTATTTGCTTTTTTTTTTATTTTGACTTATTTTGCTTTGGCTCAGAAAGGGTGGAGGAGTTTAAAAGCTTCTCGCCAAAACAGATGAAACTAATTAGTATAACATGCCATCAAATAATCAACTCAGGGGATAATATATGAGCCTTGGTGTCTGCAACATTATAAATAAATGTCATGATAATCATCACTAGGATGTCATACAATCATAACCAGTATTAGACTGATTGGTATTATCTGTATGAAAAGCAATTCTATGTACCAAGAAAGGTATTTAAAATTGGGTCAACCTGCTTAAGAAGAAAGTTTATGAAACATAGGCATATGTACCATACAACTGATAGACTTGGTGTCAGAATACTACCCCCCCCCCCCCTTATTTATTCCAGTAGTTGGACTTCCTGGACTTTTTCTCTGGTGGTAAATCAGAAAGATGTTTGGACACCTTCTGGCAATTCTGTGTTATGCAGCATTCCTGTAATATGGGGATAAAAACTTTTTATCTGCCTTGCAGAGCAAAGATGGTCTGTCCTTTGGCACTTACATAGGTTCACAGGTGTGTACTAGGCAAATAGAGCCTTTTTAAGCCTAGCCATGCATTTTAAATCACTAATAAGTTATGGTGCACTTTGGTCGTGTAAGCAAGGGGATTGGGAGATGAAACATTTATAAGTAAGGGCCTGGAAGATCAACCATGTTCAGTCTGCCTATGTCCCTTAGAAAAATAGATGTCAAAACAAGGGTGAATGTCTGGTTTCCCATTCAGTTGTCCAAGTTCCACTTGAGACCAGTTGGAATAATGGTCAAGGTCTTTGTCTCCATTGCACAATGACCCCCTCCCAATGCCTGTATGGAGTTAGCATGTCCTTCCTGCATCTCTGTGGGGTTCCTCCACCTCCCAACAATATACTGAATGTTTCCATCTCAAACTCACCCAAGAATGGAGTTGTGGGCAGCAGTACAGTCTTTAGATGGTGCCTCATAGGAGAAAGAGTTGTAGTGCACAATATCTTCAAAATAGCAACGCTCAACGATGTAAAATATGGCCCTAGGTGCTTTAGTCATGTTAATTAATGTTGCCAAATGAGTATTTGCTGGTGATAAGTGGGATGAGGACCTGGCCTAATTCAACCTATGCCAAGGACCCATGCTAATGGTGGAAGGGGTGTATGTGCCCCTATTGGCCAGTGTGTGTCCGTCGTAAACCTCATTAGTCTTGGGTCAATTAACTACTGGCTGGCTGGTTTCCAGTTACCCAGTTTCTGTCAAAGTTCTGTTGAATGAAAGATGGATGGAAAATCAATCAACCTGCCAAACATGAAGAATTGCTATACTCAGGTAGGTTCACTGACAGGACATAGCTTGGAAGTGGATGCCATGATAAGGAGGAGGATGGACATTCTATGTACCAGGAGACAAAATGGAAGGGCAGTGCAGCAAAACCACTTGGCTTGGGATACATAGTCAACAACTCAGGAGGAGACAGGCTAGAAATAGTGTGGGAAAGACTTCAGGAGACAATAAGGGATATCACCAGAATTAATAACAGATTCATGGCCATTGGACTTTAGTGTATTGATAAGGCAGTATTCATAATCTTGGCCTATGCCCCACAGCAGGCTGTTATAATGAAGAAAAGAGTGCATTCAGACAGCAGTTGCAGGACCTACTAGATAAAGCAGGACAACATGAATTGTCAATAATGGGTGACCTGAATACACATACTGGGACAGAAAGAACAGGATATAAGGATGGCCTGGGTCTACATAGGTGGGGTAACAGCAGTAAAGGAGGAGAGGCCATTTTAAACTTCTGTTTAGCAAATGGCTTGATAGTGACCAGCAAATGGTTCAGCAAGAGTCAGTTACAAGATCACACACACCAGTGACCATCATGTGACTCAGGTAGACTTCCTCCTAGTAAGGAAAGGGTGGTGAAGTTGAATCAAAGATTGCAAAATCATATCCAGTGAAACAGTCAGCCCACAGCATAAACCACTGGTTGCCACTATAAGCTGCAAGCAGTGGTCAAAAAGGCTATAAGGTCAACAAAGACCAGGCTGAAAATCTGGAAGTTGACTGGAGAAAAAGCACAATGTTTTAGGGAATTAATCAGGTCTCCAGCACCTCAAGAACAAGAGGAAATAGAGTTGAAGAAGAATGTCAGTGCCTCAAAACAGCATGTGTGAGAACTACAGAGAACATATGCTGCTGAGCCACGTGTGGAAATAAGGTACATAAGGAAAGCGGGTGGTGGAATACAGAAATTCAGACAGAAGGAGTACAGTAAAAAGTGTGAGACAAAAAAGATAAACCAGGAAAGGAAGGAGTACTTGTTGACTAACAAAGAGGCAAAGACAGGAGTTGCAAGAACAAAGAACCAAGGCATCAGAAGGACTCTACCAGCTCCTAGAAAGTGGCTTAGTTGATGGCACAAAGAAACTATAACAAGTTGCAAGGCAAAGACAGAAAAATAAAGAAGACAGACACCCTTCATAAGGGATGCCAACAACAACCTGCTCACCAGCAGATTGAAGGAGTAATTCCAGCAGCTTCTGAATAAAGAAAATCCCACAGAAGCTGTGCTTCTCCAGACACAACCTACAATAAAACAAAAGAAGCCCATCACAGAAGTAAAAGCAGCATTAAGAAAATGAAGTCAAGGAAAGCAGCAAGCTCAGATAAGGTTACAGAAGATATGACAAAGATATTGAGTGAGAGAGGGGAGAAATAACTCCTGAGGTTACTCATAGCAGTATGGAGTGAAAGGTGTATCCCAGATGACTGGATAATAAGCATACTACTGCCAGTGTTCAAGAACAAAGGGGACATTCATAATTGTGGGCAGTATAGAGTTAACAAACTCTTATCATACTGTATAGAAGCTCTGGAGAGGGTGATTATTAGAAGGTAAGATGGGAGATAAGCATGATGCAACACTACTGACCAAATGTTTGCAGTGAGACCGATACTCGAAAAGAAGCTAGATATGTGTAAGAAATCCAATTGGGCATTTCTAAACCTGGAGAAAGCATATAAGGTCCAGAATAAGCTGATTTGGGCAGTTATGCAGTTGTTCAAAGTCTCAGAAACAATGGTAGAATTAGTGCAGGCTATGTACAAAGAACATATAACAAAAGTATGAACAGTGTTCAGTTTCACAAAGGTGTTCCGAGTGGGTAAGCATCAGCGTTCATCACTGAGCCCACTGCTGTTCATACTGCTGATGGACTACATTAACAAACAAGCTGGAGGGGACAGATCAACAAAAGTTGTATGCAGAAGATGTGGCATTATAGGCAGACTATGAGCAAGAAGTTCAGCAAACAATAGGGGAATGGAATGAAAACTGAAGGCACATTGGGTGAAACTGAGTACATTTAAGATAGTTGTGATGGCAGCAAATGAGGGAAATCAGAAGAAGATGAGAATTAAAACAGAAGGGAAACTAGTAGAATAGGTTAACAACTTCAAATATCTGGGAGAGGTGGTTGAGGAGAAGGGAAGTCTGAATAAGGAGGTCATCAGAGGGGTTGCAGCCAACTGGCATAGAGTGTCAGGGGTAGTGTATGACAGAAGAATGACAAAGAAGCTGAAAAATCAAGGTGTAGAAAACAGTGGTGCAACCAGTAATACTGCATGGTACAGACACCTGGGCAGTAAAGGGAGAGCAGTTGAAGCTGGAAGAGATGGAGATGAAATGCCTTAGACAGGTGGTGGTGGTAGGATGCACACTGTGGGACAGATGAAGAAATTAGGACATAACAGCAGAAGCCAAAGTAACTCCA
Source organism: Protopterus annectens (assembly GCF_019279795.1). NCBI lineage: Eukaryota > Metazoa > Chordata > Ceratodontiformes > Protopteridae > Protopterus > Protopterus annectens. The sequence continues at coordinate 1,181,203,380 of NC_056739.1, read as the reverse complement.
ATTGCAGAAAGGTGAAAGAAAGTACAGTTGTGTACACTTACCATAAATGTAGATGTTCAAGTGTATTCATTACATTTGGGTAATCTGCTGGTAGGTTGCCCTCAGTTGGCCTGATTAACAAGGTCTTGGGTCCTGTGTCGAATGCTGTCCCTTCTTCCATGACGTCAGGTCATCAGGGGTATAAAACATGCAGCCGATATCATTATCTCAGTTTTTCTTGCCCCAGATGTCAGGTGCCCCCCGAATGGGGAGCAAAATAAAATTTAAAACACAAAAATAGGCCTCCAACCAAAAGCAAATACTCCAAAAAGGCTTTTAAGCATAGTTACAGAAAGTAGAGGTATAGTCAGAGAAAAAGCAGGGGACTGGAGGGAGGGTAACCAGAACTGCAACAGTGAATACACTCGAACATCTACATTTATGATAAGTGTACACAACTGTACTATGTTCTTCGTGTTTCACTGTTGCAGTCATTACATTTGGGTAGATTCCCAAAGCTATGGTTGGGAGGATGGATTTATACAGCATTAGGACTAGCTATAAGGCCCTGCAAGACAGCAGTGGCAAAGCCAGCTCTGGATTTAGAGAAAAATAGTAAATGATAATGCTTGGTGAAAGTATGAACTGAACTCCAGGTAGCAGCTTCTAGAATATCTTTGGTAGGAACACCTCTGAGAAAAGCTGCAGAAGTATATGCAGCCCTGGAGGAATGAGATCTGATCCCCTGGGGGATAGGTTTTCCATGGTGCTTATAGCAGAAATGAATGCAATGGCTTATCCATTTAGAAATGGTTTGTTTTGAAAGAGCCTTTCCCTCTGCCCCTGCAGCAAATGCTACCAGCAGTTGTTGTTCAGATTTTCTTCGAGTTTTAGTCCTGTCCAAGTAGAATCTAAGTTGTCTGTGCACATCCAATTAATGCAGAATCCATTCCCCTTTGTTTTGCGGATTGGGAAAGAAAGTTGGCAAATTAATGGACTGATTAAGAGCCACACTGGATACCACCTTGGGCATGAAGGATGGATTGGTTCTGAGTGACACCCTGTCTGCATGAAAGATGATGAAAGGCTCCACTGCCATAATGACCTGTAACTCAGATATACTTCTAGCTGAACTGATTGCTAGAAGGAAGGCTGTTTTCCAAGAAAGAAATTTTAAGTCTGCAGTAGCAGCTGGCTCAAAAGGAGATAGAGTTTTTCCAATACAAAATTAAGGTCCCAGGCAGGGGTTGGAGCTCTCCTGGGTGGTCTCAAGTTTTTGGCCCCTCTGAGGTACTGCTTGCGCAGAATATGAGAAAAGAGGGGAGTTTCTGTGTTATAATGAGCTGAAATGGCTGAGGCGTGGATTTTAATGGAGGAAAAACAGGCCCTTGTGAAGCATCTCAGTTAAATATTGTAAAATCTGAGGTAAATTGGGCGCTGCTATGCTCATTCCTTGAGATCGATTCCAAGCACAGAATCTTTTCCATTTGTCAGCATAAGATTTTCTAGTATTAGGCCTTCTCGCCTCCAAGATGACATCCATCACAGGTTTGCTGAGGGATGGAAGGGTGAATTTAAGTGATTAGCCAAGCTGCAAGGTTCAATGTAGAGAACTGAGGGTGCAGAATCTGGTTCTCCTGCTGAGACAGTAAGGAAGGTGTCTGAGGCAGGTGCCATGGTGATATTTGTGACATACTGCGCAGGAGCGGGTACCAGTGTTGGCGTGGCCAGTCTGGAGCAATCAAAATCATTATTGGTTTGTCCTGTTTGACTTTTAACAGAACTTTGCAGAGTAGAGGCAGAGGTGGAAAGGCGTAGACTGATAGGTTTTTCCAGCTGAAGGACAGAGCATTCACTTTACAGGCTTTTTTGTGGGGAATCCTTGTGCAAAATTTGTCCAACTGGTAGTTCCGGGGGGAGGCAAAAAGATCTATGTCTGGGCTCCCTCATTTGCTTGTCAACATTTTGAAAATCCGTGGTTCCAGTCTCCACTCGTGTGGGTCCATGAGATTTCTGCTTAGTACTTCTGCTAGTGTATTTAATTTTCCTGGCAGGAATTGAGCTTGTAAGTGCACTTGGTAGCTCAAGGCAGTGTTCCACACTGCCACGGCTAGTCTGCAGAGGGGGTAGGAATGTGTACCCTCCTGCTTGTTTATGTACCACATAACCGTAGTGTTGTCCATCTTTACCATTAGTTGTCCTGGAAGAATGTAGTCCTTGAAGGCTGTCAGAGCATTCTGTACTGCTAACATTTCTTTTTGATTGATATGTAGGTGCATTTGGTTCCATTTGCCCTGAATGCACTTCCCTGCCAGGTGAGCCCCCCATGCATAGTCTGATGCATCTGTAGTTAGGGTTTGGGCAGCAGGGAATAGTGTGAATGGTAGCCCCTTGTTTTGGTGGCAGGCCTCTGCCCACCATAGGAACTCCAGGTGTAGGCAAGGTATGATAGGACTCATTGTTTCCAGGCTGTGACAATGTTGACTCCATAGACTTTTTAAGTACCACTGTAGTTTCTTCATATGCAGTCTTGCATATGGAATTAGAAGAAGGCAGGAGGCCATGAACCCCAAGGCTTGCAGCATTTGATAGCAGGGTTTTTGTGGCCACTTGTTTTAAGTAAGTTACCAAATGAATTTGCTTTTCTGGCATGAGGAAAGCCATCTGGGCAGTTGTATTCAAGCTAGCACCCAGGAATGTAATTTGTTGAGGGGGTATCATTTGTGATTTCTTTTCGTTTATGGTGTACCCTAGACAAGTTAGAACCCTTTTTACAAACGCCAGATGATTTAGAAGTATGGCCTGGTTTTCTGCCTGAATTAGACAATCACATGTATGGGTATATTTGAATATTTCTTTGCCTGAAAAATGCAATTACTGGAGCCAGGCATTTTGTGAATACCCTGGGTGCAGTAGACATGCCAAAGGGCAGTGCATAGAACTGATAATGCAAGTAGCCTGCTTTGAAGCGTAAGTATCTTCTGCAAGATTCCCTGATTGGGATATGAAGGTAAGCTTCTTTTAAGTCTAGAGTTGCCAACCAGGCATCTTTGCCTAGCATAGGAAGTAACTGGTGAAGAGTCAGCATCTTGAATTTTGGAATGTCCAGAAAGGTGTTTAGAGTAGACAGGTCCAGAATTGGATGCCATGTTTGGTCTTTTCTGGGTACCAGGGAAGAGCCTGGAGTAGAATCCTTGTCCCTTTTCTTCTGGTACTGGTTGAATAGCCCCCATGTTTAAGAGGGAAAGCACTTGTTTCTGAGCCTCTGCCCACTGATTTGGAGGCAGATCTGGCCACCCGTATGGTGTTGGCAACGTCTGGAAATGAAATCTGTATCCTTGGGACACTGTATTTAAAACCCATTTGTCCTGGGTTATGAGTTCCCAGTTTTTTGCATGAAGAGCAATCTTTCCTCCCAAAGGAGCGGCTAAAAGGTAAGTGCTTGGTAATTTTAAAGGAAAGTCATTGAGACTGTTTACCATAGGGGGGTGTCTTGTTATTTCCAGATTTGGAACTGGAAGTTCCCCATTGCTTAGGTCTGAGAGTCCCTTGGGACTGAAACCTGGTGCTTTTGGTGTGTCTGGATTTGGCTTGAGAGGATCTGGAAGGAACTGGAAAGGACCAATTCTTAGTAAGTCAGTGCCTACTAAATCTAGGAGGTTTTACTTGTAAGAAATCTTTTACAGTTTGCATAGATTTAGCTTTATCTTCCATCTTTTTTAAAACTTCTTCAGCCTTATTGCCAAACAGGCGGTCCTGATTTAAAGGAGCATCCAACAATTTTGCTTTAACATGATCAGGCAGGGATTGCTCCTTAAGCCAAGCATGCCTTCTAAGCACAGAGCCAGTAACAGCAGCCCTGCAAGAGGCCTCTAAAGAATCAAAACCACATTGCAAAGTATGTTTTCCAACTTGTTCAGCAGAATGTAATAAATCCTGTAAATCTTTATTTTCCACACAGTCAGAAATCAATATCATTTTCTGTTTAAGCAGTCCAATAATATGCTGTTGATATTTTAACATATGAAATTGGCAGTTTAAAGCCCCGATAGCCAAGGCTGCAGAAGTATAAACCTTTTTACCCCATCTATCCAGTGACCTGGAGTCTCTATCAGAAGGGGTAGGATTTTTAGCAGTAGAAGCCTTAATGCCCTTAGGCCCTTGAGAAATGGTTTCAGGATTTGCAACAGGATTTTTGAAAAGGAACCTGTGGGACTCAGGGACCCTGTAGTATCTGTCAGGTTTACGAGGAGCTGGAGAGAGGGAATGAGGAGCCATACTGGATTCCGAAAACACATCATCAACAATGTCTAGTACAGGAAGTATAGCCAAAGGCCTATGCTGCGGTAAAAGAAGAAAATCCCTAAGCCTCTTTTTAGAATCAGAGAATTCCTGACTTTCCCAGTGAAAATGCTCCCATAAGGTATGTAAAGTTTCACCAAAAGAGAAATCCTCAGGGGGGAAGCAGAGGGAATGGAATCCTCTGCATCAGAATCCTCATAAGTAGGTATGAACAAATCCAGGTCATTAGAAGAGTCAGAAGAAACAGAATCCTGATCAGAAGATTCATAGTCAAGCTCATGCCTAGGCCTCTTAGAAGGGGGGGGGGTGACTACCCCTGATTAGAGTAATTAGATCTTCAGCCATTTTGATCATTTGTTTTTTAGGCATAGGGGTCTGAACATGTGGCCTAGGCATCGTTTTGTTCAACATAGATCGAGATTTAGACCTTAGTATTGAAGGTGGAGTTGGTTAGATATGCAAGTCTGTAGGCCTGAATACACCCTCAAAAGTCGGTGCCTGCACAGTGGCTCCAGACCCATCCAAAGTAGAGACATCCGCGGGTTCCATAGATGAAGTATCTCACGGCATACCAGACTCTGAATGGGTCTCAGTAGAGGCCTGCGAGTCAGAAGTAGCGGGTATCAGGGGCTGCGAAAGCGCCTCACTGAGTACCGGCGAACTGGCGACTGGCTTAGGAGAAGCATCATTGGCAGTTTTGGACCTCAACAGCCTGTCTCTGTCTTTATCTTTGCGTTTTTTCAAAATTCTGGTAGTCGGATGGCTAACCGACGTCATTTCGGGATAATTAAACCAAGAACTGAAATATTTAGAGGCAAAAATGTACCGACGATGGATAGTGCACTGATTAAATAAAGCACAAAACTGACAGCAAGGTATGTCGTGGTCAGGGCCTAGGCAAGGAATACAGTACAGATGAAAATCTTTATGAGGTATTTGCTTTCCACAAGTAATGCAATTATTAACTTTTACTGACATCGGTTTAGAGCAAGAAAAAGTTTCCCCAACGGGGTACTTAGCTTTAAGTTGAAGACTTCGGTTCTGAAATTCGAAAATGAAAATTTCAGGAGTCGGCCGACCGACACTTGCGAACTGCTTCTGCTTCGGGCACCGCATGGCAAGAAAGACTGAGGTAATGATGTTGGCTGCATGTTTTATACCCCTGACATCATGGAAGAAGGGACAGCATCTGACACAGGACCCAAGACTTTGTTAATCAGGCCGACTGAGGGCAACCTGCCAGCAGATTACCCAAATGTAATGACTGCAACAGTGAAACACGAAGAACATCATATTATGGTGGTTTGGGCACATGTGCAGAAAAGCAGAAAAACAATCTGGTGTCTTCATCTTTATATGGGACAAACAGGAAAAGGGCATGAAGAAATGAGGCCATCCAGCCAAACAGGTGGATAGATTGTGTGAGAGAAGAGCTGTAATAGTTAGGTATTACTGTCAAAGAATGTTGGAGATTGGCAATGAATAGAGAGAGAGAGAGAGATGGCAACAGCTGACATGACACCCCGAACCCATGTAGAAAATAGGATAAAGAGGGTTGATAGTAATGATGATTAAGTTATTCCATGACTCCTGGAAGTAATGTGGGGGGTCTCCTTGGCTAAGATTAATAAAGGACTATATAGCATTTTTGCAGATTCTGCTACCTTCTACTCTGCACAAACCCTTTAAAGTAATGATCTCTACAATCTTTCTGACAAAGCCATACTCTTCCAAAGAAAGTTGTGTGACACCCAGAACCAGAATCAAATGCCAGCAAACTCTGAAAACAGAGAACATATACTGAGGATACCTCCTCTCATCTTTCCATCATTATGCAACACCTGACAAAACAGAAAATACATAATTATCAAGCTCTGACTTCCATCTCGAGTAATATATTCAGGCTAGACATAGATGACTTGACCTATATTGCAAGTCTACTAATTACAGCTCATAAAAAAATTGCTGCACACTTTGATGTGCATTTTACCTCATCAAGGACAAAGGGTATTTACTTGCTGTCAAATGGCATCTGTGATTAGGGCTGCAGTGATTCCAGTATTCTTTTATGGTGCACTGGGAGACACTGGCATGGGTGTCACTAAAAATGTGAAACAGCTGAAACAGGACAGTAGTGAGGGTACAAAACAGGACTCTGACAACAGAAATTCTCTGCAAAACTGAATCAAGAGCCTCCTAATTCACAACTGATGGTGTGTATGTCTCTGGAGAACAGGCCTTTGAAGGAGACAGCTGCATGAATTATCTTGGAGAAAGAAGATCCCTTTCTGATCAATGACAGGGACCACGTGTATTTTATGGTGTCTACTACAAGACAGAACACTGATGATGAATGAAGGAGCAGTGTTTCTTAACTGTAGCTTATGTCACTTTAGGGTATATAGGACTTATTTTCAATGACAGTATAACATAACAATGTAATTCTTAAATTAGACATAGGATTTTAGTTGTGATCCAGCCCCAAGCATAAGACACTGAATGCATGCTTATCTTTTTCTTTCTCCATTTTCTGGACACAAATGCATGAGGAAAAGAGATTCCAGAAACTTCTCTAAATCCAAATAATAATCAGTGTGATGGCTTCTAAGTCTGACTTTTTTAAATAACAAGATAAAAAAATAACATTGAAAGGACAAACTCATCTCATTGGTGATACTGTGGTTGGTAAGACAAACCTAGGACCCAACACTATGGCATTTCCTCATCATTTCATTTGGAAAAGATAGCTGGGAGAAGACAGCTGCCCCCCCCCCCAAAAAAAAAAAAACTGCTGGAGAGACTGCATCAAAACAGCACCCCAAGATGGTGGGTGGTAAAAAAGTAATAACGTCCCAATGTTCATAACTGCCTTGTGAACAAAGTCCTTTTTTGCAAGAGGGACAATGCATCTAGTCAGAATGTCAAATGCACTGAGGCACAACTGAGCAGAATCTGGGGGCTAATATTTCTAAAAATAACAGGTCCAGGTCCAGTGTCCTTGAACAAAACATACTGGATTATCTTATTAGGAATCTTCCATTCATAGGCCTCTATGCCCACTCAACTGAATGTGAGATAGAGTACTGCTAGCATATGAAACCAGATAAGTCAACTAATAGGTATGTAGTCACATTCTGATCCTAAATTCCTCAAAGCTTTTTTACAAATTTGGTAATGTTAAGCTTCTCTTTGTTTATTCTTGTAAAATACTAGTATACATTTCAATTTCAATATCATAAATCCTTGTAAGGCATATAAAGTGCAGTTATAGTGATGTGAGGTTCTGGTGGTGTTTAAGATTTGCTAAAATGCAATGCATCTAACATGTCATGACCATTATCTTAAATCTTCCCTCTTGAAAGGACAAACTCATCTCATTGGTGATACTGTGGTTGGTAAGACAAACCTAGGACCCAACACTATGGCATTTCCTCATCATTTCATAAACATGGTGATGAAGCACCCAGGTGGGTTCCCTCTTGATCTGATGGAGAAACTTGAACACCACTGCTCAGGTGACCCAGAAGCTGATCACCTTGGGAGACCCCTCATGTACAAGAGCTAGGGAGACAGTTTAGACTGCTTCAGCCATAAGAACCAAGCGTATGCAAAGGGAACTAGCTTATATGTTCACAGAAGCAGCAGAAAGATAATGGCTATGAAATGACTAAATATTTTCTTAAGAAAGTAAAGTTATTGTAATGGAAGTATCCAAAATGAACTCCAGGAATGAGATTTTATGAGCTGGCTGCATGGCAGGCTTTCCTGGGTTGATTCATATGACAAGCTGATGAAAGACAGACTCTAATAAAGGCTGCAGTCCAAAATCATTTTAGATGGAATTGCAATCATTCAGATGAATGAATACAGTACCCACTGACTTCAGAAAGCTACTGCAACTGTATTTAAGCACTTTGTATTGGCATGATATACTTACCAAGGCAAATTAAAAGGTTACAACCTTAGAATGAAATGTGTGGAACCAATTCAATACCTAAATAACTCCTGATCTGCTGGATTAATCAAGATGAGAAGATAAAAACATTATACATATAGGGTGATGAACAAATCTCTTACTTGTAGCAGAGAGACAGTGACTAAACTGAAAGCATCTTAAACGTTTTATATAACATTTAGATGCAGGATGATCTGGAAGTTCAATAGACCAAAAAACATTTATTGCAAAACGTAGCACCTGCAACTATTTAAATTGCCTTTATATTGAGATGGCTAAGAAAAGAAGGTGTGCCTAGTACTCTCACATGAGGAAACCACCATGAGGAAGCACTTATTACCTGATCATTTGTGGTATGGTTTTGCTATAGAACTATGGAAACCAAATGTATCTGTGCTGGTCTTTTTCTGCTGTTCTTTACCAAGGGAAAGTTGGCCCCCTGACCTCTTTTGCCACAGGTGGAATGGATGCATGCACTTCAGGCTTGGACTGGGGACTATTTTCTTTTTTTTTTTTGCTGTAGCAACTTTGTTTGCAACTGTGCTTGGTGGGATCACAGTTTCTTGATAGGAAATTCCTGCCGAGAACATGGTGCTGTCTGCATGAGTAAAACAGTTCAAGGACAGAGTGGATCTTCTTTCTGTTTTTTTCTGTGATATGAAGTACAAAAAGGGTGAACCAAAAAGTCTTCTGTTGCAATTAAGCCAGGAAGCTAGATTCCCAAAGTTAAGCATATCATTTAAAAATGATAAATAAACAAAAAATAAAAAGGCAGCAGATCATGTGTGTGTTAACTGTACCTGACAGCCATGTAAAGAGTTTAAGGCATGCCAAACGGGTAAGATCATCAGGAAAAGATTCAATCAGGCTTGGCCACCATAAATGTCTGTCTTCTGTATATGTGTGCTGTGTGTCTGGTGGTCCCAATACCCAAAGTAACTGCAGAATTTACTTTTTTCATCTAACATCCTAGCCTGGTAGGCTTGCTTGAGTCGATGCATATAACAAGCTGTTAAAGGATGGTCAAATTCTAATAAAGACTGTGGTCCAGTCATCTTAGTAAATTCAGGTGCGGAATACATTACTCACTGATGTTAGAAAGGTACTACAACCATGTTTAAGGGCTCTATTTGTATAACATACTTACCAAGGACCAAGAAAATGTGGAATTGCACAAAATAAACCAATAATCCAATATGCTGTGCGAAGACCAAGAGCGGCGACTCAAATCCAACTTATAAAATTTATTAATTCCACGTAGAACAAACACGGACGAACAAAACAGAATAGCTTTAAAACATTACTTTCCCATTCAAAACCACCAATAATATTTCAGGTAAACTAATTAAATATTAATACAATTCATTCTCCACCTTTCACTAAAATGTCATAATTATTTAAACCTTTGTTAAAATACAAAGATAGTTAAAACACTTTAAAAACTTGTGATTATCTATCATTTATAATCAATTGATAAAATATCTGTACAAAGTTAAAAAATAAATAATAGAAATGTATTTGAGTGAAACATTTTCTAAATAGTGCCATAACATTCCATATAAAATGTGAGCATCTACATTTTATATGGAATGTTATGGCACTATTTAGAAAATGTTTCACTCAAATACATTTCTATTATTTATTTTTTAACTTTGTACAGATATTTTATCAATTGATTATAAATGATAGATAATCACACGTTTTTAAAGTGTTTTAACTTCTTTGTATTTTAACAAAGGTTTAAATATTAACTATGACATTTTAGTGACAGGTGGAGAATGAATTGTATTAATATTTAATTAGTTTATCTGAAATATTATTGGTGGTTTTGAATAGGAAAGTAATGTTTTAATTCTGTTTTGTTCGTCCGTGTTTGTTCTACGTGGAATTAATAAATTTTATAAGTTGAATATGAGTCTCCGCTCTTGGTCTTCCCTCAGCATAGTGGATTAGTACTTACCAAGGACAAATTAATAAGGAACAACTTAAGAATGAGATGTTTTAGACCTATTCATTATCTAAATTACTGCGGATCTGATGGATTAATCAAGATGAGGATATAAATATATCCCCTTATCACCAAGGTATTTTGGGATCTGTTGACATTCCTGAACAGCTATAGACATAGCCAAGATGAAAGAGGTTTTTTTTTTTTGTATGGGAAGGATGATGCACTGTATATAGAGAAGCAGTTCTCATTCCAAGGGAAGAGAGCCACACCCTTTGTTCAAAAGGGGAAGAGTGCTTTTACATTAAGCATCTGGGATGTCATAACAGCAGAAGATAGGTTGAACACTGCTTACCTCAATGTGTTACTCTTTCTAAAGTGGGTCATAATAAAAATGGTGGTACAGGAGGTCTCCATTAGCATGAGGGTGTTGAAGGTTTACCACCACAATAATATGACTTACTCAACCATTTTTTTTTTTTTTTTTTACAAATGCTGTTTTGTTGTATTGTGTTTGAATAAGGAGCACATTATGTATTTGATTGTGATGAGCCACACTATGTCCATTTTCTACAGGCAATTATGGACATCCCTAGACAACAAACATATTTCTTAACCAAAGTTGTCTTCATTAGGTAGCAAAGACCTGAAGTTTCTGCTTAACGGGCTTCATAGGTTGGTACTGGGCTATCTGCCCGAAGGCATATATTAACCCAGCCATGTTTTGTGGTATTCACCGCCCCTTTAGTAGTTCCCTAGACCCTTGTACTAGCAGCTAGTACCATTGGCCCCTATCTAGTAGTGCGGTTGGTGTGATCCCCGGTGTGAACTTTCTGTTACCCATCCACTCATCAAGGTTCCTCTTGAAGATTGATAGTGAGGGGCTCTGTCTTATGTAGATCGGGACCCTGTTCCATAGTAAGGGAACATGATACAGGATCTACCAGAACAGCTTCAGCTTTGGTAAAGGAATGCACTGATGTTACACTATGATCAGATATTTGCAAGTGTGTTACATCTTGAACTGGTGGACTAAAATAAAATTTTAACACAAGAATGTTCATTATCTACTTGGAAACCAGATATCTTTAGTAATTAATGTTTTTTTACTGATTGAAGTGATACAATCAACATCCTTATAAAAGACCATCACTTTGGTGCAAGCCACTGCAGTAATTTTTGTTTGAAATAAAAGTGGTGCTTCATATTAATGTACAGTTGATCTGTATGGGTCACTCTGTGGTTATAATACCCACTTCAAGTGGGAGCCAGTGGTGTAATCCTCCAAATTCCTAACTGAATGTTCAACGTTGTGCCACAGGCCACTGAAACATACTGGATTTGATGTACAAAATTGCCTATACATCCACAACAGGATCCAAGTGAAAAACTGATAAAAACAGTTTTAAGTTACAAATATAATGAGGCAGCATTAAAATATAAACATTTAAAAACATCTGAAACATCATACCTCTGTAAAAAGCAACAGCAAAAAGAGTACTGTCCCAGTACCCTAAAACACTTAAATTTACTTTGCCATCTCTGCCACAATCTTTTACCCAAAGAAAAATGTTTTCCTGTTTCCCACATTTTTCATTTCCATTAATTCCTTCTTCCACATCGAGAAGATAGTTTAAGTGTTGCAAAATGTGCAGGTGACACTTATCCTGCACCACATCTACTACAGAATTAACTAATGAATGCATGTGTGTGTGTGTGTGTGTGTGTGTGTGTGTTCAAGAATTAACTCTAATGAATGCGTGTGTGTGTTCAAGAATGATAAAGTACTTGTTCATTAAGGTTCAGCAGCTGAAAGATCTAGAAAGTGGATGTGAGGCACTGAAAGTTGCTTGTAATCATCAAAAAGCTTATGCAGCCTTCATAGGATAGATGATAAGAGTCAGTTTTCCTTGGTTAGACTTGACAATCTCCAAGACAAAGTAATGCCTTTCAATCAGTAAACACTTCTAAGCTAAAAGTACAGTCATGTAAGATCTTACCATAACAGTAGATGTCCTTTTCTTCACTGTTGCAGTATTCTTTACCTAAGGGGATCTGCTGCCAAAGACAGCACAATGTCCAGCCAGTATACCAAAGCCTTTGGTTCTTATAGGCTTTGTATGTCACATGTACCTTTCCCACGCAAGGCTTAAGGCATAAAAATGATGTATGGATGCACAGACTCAGAATTGAAAAGGCCCCAGGTGGAACAGAATGCCCTTATGGACAAGGACAACGTGCTTCTGGAAAAAGAAAAAGGAATAAGAAAACAAATTCCTTGGCCAGGAGACCAAGAAAAGTATAAGGCAAGAGGTAGAACAGAGGGGGTAGTAGGGAGGGAGCAAATACTGCAACAGTGAAGAGAAGGGCATCTACTGTTATGGAAAGCTCTTACACAACTGTACTATGTCCTTCCAAATCACTGCTGCTGTATTCTTTACCTAAGGGAGAGTAAGAGAGAGCCTGGGAGGAGGAAGGCCTAGAACAGCAGTCTATAAACCCATGCAGGACAGCCATAGCAAAGCTTGCCCTGGCCCTGCGAGTAACTTCCAACTTGCAATGCTTAGTGAAAGTATGAACAGAGGACCAAATAGCAGCCTCAATGATATAATTGGTATTCAGACCCTTGGAATAAAGCACCAGGGGAGCCAACTGCTCTAGTAGAATGTGCTTTTACTGACGAGAAAAGACATTTTCCATGAAAACAGGAACAAAAAGAAATGGCCTTAGAAATCCAGGATGAGATGATTTGCTTAGAGACAGCCAAATCCAAAAAGCTGGGATGAAAGGGAACAAAAAGCTGCTCAGATATGCAAAAAACTTCAGTGTTATCTAAATAATACCTGAGATTTTTATGCAAATCCAAGGTGTGGAGAACCTTCTCACTGGTAGATTGGGGAGAAGGAAAAATAGAAGAAAAATGAACAGACTGATTAAGAGACAACTCATTGACCACACTGGACATAAAAGAAGGAATAGCATGAAGAGACACACTGACACTGTGGAAAACTAAAAAAGGGGGGTGGGAATTAGCCATAACAACCTGAAGTTCAGACACTCTCTTGGTTGAAGTAAGGACTAAAAGAAGAAGAACAGTCTTCCAAGTACAATGTTGTAAGGAAGCTGAAGAAGCAATCCGAAAAGTAGCCCTGAGTCAGTTTTCCAAGTACAAAATTAAGGTCCCAGGAAGAAGGAATAGACTTCCTGTGAAGCCGGATATGAAGGATGCTTTTAAGAAATTGCTTGACCTCAAATTTAGAGGGCAGAGGAGGAGTTAAGGGCAGACAAGCAGAAATTGTTGACAGGTGAGCTTTATCTGAAGAATATGCAAACCCAGCATGAAGCAGCTTATACAAATAAGGGACAACCACAGGAACCTCCACATACAGGGGATCCTGATGGTGAGAGAGGCACCAGACAGAAAATCCTTTCCACGTGTGCATATATGATTACCTGCTAGTGGGTTTCCTAGCCTCCTGCAGAACTCAAAGCATGTCCGCAGAAAAAAGGTGGCGCAAAGGAATCAAAACCTTATCAATCACAGCGTCAGTTGAAGACTGGACAAGTGAGGATGGATAAGAGATCCCTTGTCTTTTAGGAGAAGATCCACCCAGCGAGGTAACTTGTGGTGATTACCCCTGACTAATTGAGAAAAAGGGAGAACCAATGCTGTCTGGGCCAAAAGGGAGTCATAAGCAAGATTTTGAGAGAGTCCTGCCTGATCTTGTACAAGATGCATGGTAGCAGAGGAAGGGAAGGTGTACAGAAACATCCCCTTCAAAGAAAAAGACAGGGCACCCACTTTTCAGAGCCAGAGGACTTGGGATTCTGGAACATAATAGAGGAAGTTGTCTGTTCAAAGTGGAGGGAAAAAGATCTACCTGAGGAATACTTCAGCAATGGACAATATCACAGACTATCCAGGAACACATCTCTGTGAAGCATCCATTCGTGAGCTTGTTTGGTTGACCCGCTCAAGGAGTCTGCCACTAGACTGTGCTGTGAGGGGATGCAAACTGCCTGAAGAGTCACTTCATACTGGATAGCTAGATCCCAGAATTGAACAGCTAGTCTGCAAAGCAGATATCACAGTGTGCTCTCCTGCTTGTTGACATACTACACCACTATGGTATTGATTGTAAGAAGTTCCAGGGGCCTGGAATGAAAAGCCTGAAGAGCCAGAAACAGAGCCCTCATCTCCTTTATACTGATGTAGTCTGACTTTTGATGAGGAGGCCAGAGATCATGAATCTAGAGGGGGCCAAAGGAGGCACCCCACACCTTGTCTGAGGCATCTGTAAAGAACGCCTGTGTTGGAACTAGAGCTTAAAATGGAAGCCCCAGGATAAGAGAAAGTTGAGGTACCAGGAAGTCCATGGGTGGCAATACTGGAGTCACACTGACTTGAGGTACCAGTGAACTTGTTCATATGGAGCCTGGGGAGAGGGAGCATGAGAATGGTGGAAGACATGAGCCTGAGAAATTCCCTGATTGAAACAGATGCCACAGGAAGAAGGGAATGGAAAAAGGCAATTAGAGAAACAGCCCTGGAGGCAGGCAGGGATGCCAGTATGGGAACAGTCTGATGCCTACAACCGAGGAAAATATGTTCTTGGAAGGAGCCAGAACTGATTTCTGGAAGTTTATGGTGAATACCAGACTCATTAACAGGGAAGTAGTCAACTTGAGATCCTGCAGCATAGTGTTGAGGGAAGGAACTTGAATAAGCAGATTATCTAGATAGGGAAAGATTTGAAGTCCTCGAACCCTGCAAAAAGCAATGACATGAATGACGCATTTGGTGAATACCCTTGAGGCAGTAGAGATGTCAAAAGGCAAAACACAGAATGAAAATACAAGAAAGAAACAGGGAAACATAAAAGAAATTCCTGAAGATAAGATGGATGGGGATATGAAGACATGCATCCTTTAGATTCTGAGGGATCACAAAGGCCTGGGGTAAAAGAAGAGGAAGTGATGTTTGCAGAGATAACATACGATACGAAGGAATCTTGAGAAAGGTTTTCATCCAGGAAAGTTCCAGAATTGGTCTCCAAGTGCCCTCCTTTCATGGGACCTGAAAGACCCAGGAGTAAAATCCTTTCCTCATCTGGGCAGGAGGCATTGCCTGAATGGTGTTTTGAGTCAAAAGAAAATGAGGAACATCTGGGAAATGAAAGAGCCGTACCCAAGGAGGTTGAGGAATGCCTAAAAAGGAAAGAAGGGATTTCCAAACCATGAAGTATATCTGATTGACAATGGACAGAACCCAAGAGTCTGAAGTTACCTGAAGCCGATTTGGAAGAGACACGGACAGACACAGGGACAAGATGAATCTGGCTGAAGGCAGGAGGAAGCAAATTGTTGAACAGAGCCTGGCTTATCATGGAAAGGAAGTTTCTGGGAGGCAGGATTCTAAGTAGACTTAGCAAGAAGAGGCACACTCCTAGAACCCCTTCTTGCCCTTGGGAGGTGTGTGAGACTGCCTACGAATAAAAACAAACTTAGACGGATCATTCCACTTAAATTTGGGAATAGGAGAAACAAAACTATGTTTCAATTCCTGTAAGGCTTTATCCTTGTCCTGGAGAGACTTGAAATGTTAAGCTACAGCAAATCTAAAAGATTTTTATTATCCAGAGGGAGGATCTAAAAGTTTGGCCTTAATGTAATTAGGTAAATAAAGCCTGAAGATGAACCCAAGAATAACGTGTCATAACTTAATCAAATGCAGCAGCTCTGGAAGAGGCATCAACTGTATCACAGCAACCTGAGTAGTAGAGCTCAGCAGAGAAAGAGCCAAAGCCTTCCCCTCAGAGTCAGGAAGTTCAGAAACCACCTTAAAAACCTGAGAAAGGAGGGTCAAAATATACCTAGTCATATGAGGCTGGTAGCTGCTGGTTCTAAAGGATGATGTGGGAGCAATGTAAACTTTTTTGTCCAGCCTTTCCATAGCCCTACTAACCTTATCTGAAGGCAATAGTTTGGTAGATGCCAATAATTTGGAGAGCTTATCAGAGGAGTCTGACACTACAGATGGGTTAGTAGAAGGACATTTGTAAAGAAATATGCACTCCTCAGGAACTTTACAAACTCTATCTGGCTTCTTAGGTGCAGGGGGCTGACAGGCAGGGGCTACAGACACTGCTAAGAAAGTATCCAGAAAGGCAGCCAAAACAGGAGGAACAGCCAGATGGCTTAGGAGACTCCATCTGTAGGAGCTCATAAAATCTTTTTTGAATTTCAGAGACATGAGAACAATCCCACTTAAAATAATCTATCATACAGGCAATGGTATCCCAAAGGGACAACTCCTCCAGGGGGCACTCTGGACTTAATGAATCCTCCACCTTTGAACCACAGTTCAAAGGGGAAGGAGTTTGGGAAGAGTAAGCTAAATATTCTTCCCCCAAGTCGAGGTCCTCATCTGAGGAATTCAATTCCCTGGGTCTGTTAAGTGGGGTGGAAGACCAGTGAGAAGCACACACAAAGACTCCTTGAGGAGGCTTCAAGGCCATCAAAGAATTAAATAAACCCTGAATGAAATCTTACCATTCATGTTGGGGATCCTTACCAATAGAGGAAATATACTTTGTTTTTTCTTTTTTTTCTGTGGGATGTCCGCACAAAACACTCTCAGAGGGTCAGACCCCTGCCGAGATTTGAATCTCCTCCTGAGCTAAGATCTGAGAAATCCCCCTTGGTCCTTTGGAAATAATCATCCAAGATTCTCCCTCAAAATCAAGTAGAGATGTCTGAAAAGCCTCCGAGGATGTGTGAGAAGCCAGATCCATGTGAGAAGCCAGATCCACGCCAGCGGGGTCATGGTAGAGGAATCCAAAGCAATTACTGTGGTCATCCAGGCTTTCATCAGCCTTGAGAAAGATGTCCTTGGGAAGCTGGAAAGCAGCCATGTTAGACCTAAATTTTTTGGCTGCCTTCTTGGCAAATATTTGACCCTCGGGATGGGAGGATTCCGCCATAGCACCCTAAGCCAACAACTTCAGACGCTGGTCCTCTGGATATAAGGACAAGTAGAAGGAGACACCTATGTAGGGTCTTAGGCACAAACGCCTGGCAGATAGAACACTGTGTATGATCATGGGAAGCACCCAAACAGAAAAGACACTGGTCATGACTGTCTTGATGGGGAATCTGCCTCTCATTCTGAAATTATCCCTTTCTGGATGACATGAACAGAAAAACCACAGCAAAAAAGAGTAAAAGATGAAATCCCAATGGGGACTTACCTGAAAACATGGCTTGGTAACCAGCACAGTAGAAGGGCATTCAGACCAACATTCATCAACGGCATTTGGACTGGCAGCAAGAAGTGTTGTATGTGTTTGCCCATACGTCATCTTTATGTTCTATACCTTGCACATGCAGTATATGTGTAATGTACGGCGCCTATAAGAAGTAAAGGCTTTGGTATACTGGACAAATGTTGGACTATCCTTGGCAAGAGATCCTCTTAGTAAAGAATACTGCATCAGTGGTATGGAAGGACATCTTGTAATCACCCTGACCTGATACCATTCAGTTTGATCCAAGTGACTATACACACCTACCTCTGGGTGACGATTTTTCTCCTTCATCCTCTCACCAGACTCACATATAATAAACAGTCCTGGCTATTAATACAGTAGAACATAATCTCTCTGTTTGTCCTTGTTGGAAGATCTAAAGGTCAAAGGATTATTGCCAGTAAAGGCCAGAAATCTAATGAGCAGAGGACTTCTGGTGACGAGAACAGATGTCAAACAACAAAAACGTTTGAGGCTTTTCTAAATGTCGGCAATAAATAACTGACAGTGAAAAGATTCTGATAAGTAATCAGAGCCACAAAATTAGAGTCGTACAGAACGTGAATTAGACAATGTTTGAACTCTGCTGTACATAACCCAATGTGTACCGCTGTATGTATAAGGGGATGGGAAGGACAAAGCTGCCATGAAACCAAATGCTATGTGACAATTTGAAGTCTGAACTTGTATGGACTGTAAAACTGTACTGAGAGTTAGTATAGCAATTCCTTTAGCTTCACATAAGTGTTGCATTAAGCCAGTACTGCACAAAGCAATGGATAAGATCTAGAGAAAAAGTTTCTCAAAAGTCAGCTTCTGTCTATAAAATATATAGGTGTGTGACAGTGTGAAAATAAACAACTAATATGACTGTGAAGTGCAAGTGTGACTTGTTTCTTTTTGCAGTTTACAAATGCATATTCATTTTCAATTTTATCAACCATGTCATCCCAAATTTAGTATTAAGGTGTACCTTACAAATTGATTTGATACTAGGTTTGGGCAGAAAGTCAAACACTGTCCCATTGTGCATGATTACATAGCTGTCTCCAGAACTGAAATTCCAAGCAGCAGGGCATGAAAACAACATACCCAGTTTTAGTAAGATTAAAGAATGTGTACTTTTAGCATAATTAGTTTTCATTACACTTTTTATGTCAAGGATGCAATTTCCATTTAGTAAGATGTAGGAAAAGAATTCCTGAGTTTACATGGCACACATTTGCTTTACACATTTCTAAAATACACCAGGGATAAAGTACTGCAGCTTTGATCAATGGCAAGCCAAAGAGGATTCCTAAATTCTGTGGAAAAGTGGACAGTACAAAAGTAGTGACCCCTTGGCCAAGGAATAATAGACTTATTGGTGCTAGGATGTGGCTAGCTTGTTATAATCTTCCACTCCTGTGATTGTTGCTTTGCAGAAGAAGCATTCTTTGTTGTTCATCAGGTGCTGGTTGATGCAAGCCCTGCGAAAGAGTCAAAAACATAAATTATTTTCTGTGTAAACTTAGGATGACATGGACTTTTACTGTATGCCTACAACAATAACAACAACAATACTTTTCTACAAGTGTCTGATAACGGTGGGTAGGGAATTTCAGAGTGAATGAAAACAACTTTGTTTTTTGAGATTTGATGATTAGGTCAGAAAACACATTTAAAAAAGTTTCATTCATTCAAGGTGGCAGAGTCTCTCTCTCCCTGAATAACTCAATCATTCATATGCCCCCCCCCCCTTGCATACACACAACAGAGCACACATGAAAACAATGACTTTAGAAATGTTCATCTGTGTCAGGCTTTTTACTTCATGCCACTATGAAAGAATGTTAGGAGGATAATGGGGGATAGCTGAATCTTTTGGTGTCCCTTAAGTGTCCACTTCTTGAGGCAATGTCTAATAAATGGAAGAACATCCATTTACTTCTTACTCTGCTATCCAGTGTTTGCTGATATGATAATAGAAAGCATAACAATACTCGGCCATCTCATTACATTATTATGTTACATTCCTGAGCACACCAGCATATTTGATAACCTCCTACAGATATGGGCACTTCTTCAGTGGCGGAAACATACTGCCTGAAAACCCTTAGTGCCCAGGAATGATTAATTTTTTTGCTTTCCATGGCAGTACTAGGAGCTAAATTAAAGGGCACCGATGAAACAATGGAAATTACTTTAGTCTTTGACACTAGCACTTATAAAAGCTGGAAGCAATAGTCACCTGAAGATCTATTTATAGTATATGTACATGTCTGCACATGACTGTAGGCATATGTGAAAGACACTGGAAAACAGGCAGACACAACATAAGTGTTTCACACTGAGTACAACGTAAAAGGAACTAAGGTACAGGCATACAGACAGGCAGCCCATAACATTACTGTTAAGACCAGGTCCGAACTGCCTACAAGGCTACATCAACCAGAACATAACCCCGTTCGATCCTTGCAATTTGCCTAAATAAAATAGAATGAGCAGTAGTCTTCATCTAACTTTCCAGTTTTATTCTGTCAACCTCTCTACAATGTAATGATTTTCCTGTCTGATATGTGAATGTGTTCGCTTTCAATGACTTCTGAAATAGCAATCTTGCATTATCATTTTCACACCTGTTCACGTCCTACATACCCAATATTGGATTCAAGCTCTTTATGCCGCTGTTTTTCTTTTCTTGATTACTAATACACCTACAAAATGACCGACTTGCAGTTTTCTGTCTCACCTCAATCTCTGAATGTTCTGCTTTGAGTCAGTATGTACATTTCATCATGAGTGAGCATTTAATTTTACTTCTGACTCTGCATCATTATGCATTACAAAATTTCTAAAAAAGCTTCACATTGTCATAAAACTTCTTATAATAATTTAATGGGCCAACAGGTCATAAGAGGGATACAGCAAAGAGCTCAACTTTAAAAGAATGCTTCAACAGTTTTATTCATTGCTCTGCTATTGTATTCCACATATCGTTGTTGTCCATTGTCTGCAATAATATTTAACAAAATAAAATGCCCCAATGAGCATGGTCCAGCTAATCAATTTAGAAATGAACATAGGTATTCTTTGTTTGCATGAGTATTGTGTGACTATGGATGCATTCACTGATTAGAACAGTAGTTTCTCAAGATATGGATTCCTGCAGTTGAATTCATAACACAGAAGAGGATAATCAGGTCTCTGACGAACAACCAGGGTGTGTGTGAAAAATGCACTCAAAAAATCATCTTGAGAGCATAGCTTAACAGATGACTTTCTTGAATCTATTTTGAGAACACATAAAAAGTTGTAATTGGGTACCTGACCATAATTCTTTGTAATATATGGGGAGTTTAAGTTGCCCAAATGTACAGTATTGCCAGTTTAAAAAAGAACTGTCACATTGTTAGAAAATGTCTAATAGCTTTGAATGTTGTTGGTTGACTAAAAGTGCTCTTTGGTTCTGGCTGACATTTGCTTGGGTGGTGCAAAGCATGTTACAGCTTTCAAAGCTGTTAGTAGTTTTCAAAAATAATTATACAGTGACTACCATCAATGTAGCAGTGGAAGCTTTCCATAGTTATACAAATGAGGTTCATATGCAAGAACCTCAACAAAAAAGCTTGTTTTGGTGAGCTGCAGTACTACGAACCTTACAACATCATCATCTTTCTCTTGATGCAAATTCCATGTAGTACATTTATGTTCTACTCACTATCAGATGTGGTCCAGTCTGAGTTTGTAAGTAGCCAAATGTTCACCTGAGAAAGTCAATGCTAGTCTTAAACAATTACCATAACAATGTAGGAGAATGCAAGATCTCTATTAAAAAACATCTGTTCTAGTTTAAACCCCTTTGTGCACTTGTAGCACATTTTGTGGTAAACCAGCAACAAGGAATAATAAGAAATATCATAATGTAAACAAACCATTAAGGTATTAAAACTGATTAACCTTCCAAGTTATATCATCATGGTTTGCAAAAATCAAAATTATTGCCCATATCCAAGAAAGGAAGTATTTGGGAATTTTATATATTATTAGAAACTTAGAAAATATACATTTTTGGGACAACAATGAAGAAATGGCAGCTGCTACTGAATAAATCCATGATAAAATTACATTTGAATTTATAGTAAAAGAAAATTCCACTTGAAGTACAATGAAATAACTACCTCCTTAGTCATGCTACACATCTAGATGCTCCACTTTACTATTTTTAGAGGAACGTATCACCTTCATTAATATGGGGTTTGGGATTTGTTTACACCATTGTACACCCTCATTTTGCAGTAAAACTCATTACATGCAACATAATCTTATGTGTGCCAAGTATGTACTTCCCTCTCACACCTACATTAACATCTACAGCATGGTGGGACTTCCAAGATAGCTGCACATTGAATAACAGCTTAATTTTAGCTCTTTCAGTGTATAATCAGAAACTTAGCAGATAAAGCCAGTGGACCTAGATTTCTGGGTAAAGTTCAGAAACTGCAAGTGCATTGCCTGGATGCCAGGAAAAAAGAAATACAGAGGACATGAAGAAAAATCAGCTACAAAAGGTGACAGAAAACACTGACTGGGAAAAATGACTGCAGCTCTTCAGCAAAAAGCAGTGCAAGCTCCATACACGACTTCCAGTAACCTACAGGAAATTTTAAGGCAACTTCACATAGACCTCACTAAAATAAATGAAACATTAATGCAGTATAACAATCCAAACAATAAAAGACTGGAAAAAATAGAAAAAGCTTTAAACAGCTATTCAGATAAGGTTATAAAACTGCAAAACTCAGAGGTCGAAATGAAGAAAAGGCTGGCTGAATATCAGACTGCACAAGAAGAGATGTTTAAAAAAAATAACAGAATCAGAGGACAGAGCACATGGGGAATACCTGAGATTTTTTGCTGCACCACAGAAGCTGTAAGGAACAGACTGTATTAATTTTATGAAAGCACAAATAAGCAACTGGGCAAGTATTCCACAACATGAATTGTTAATTGAAAGGGCAAATTGTGTGTATGCTCCACACCTGGCTATGAGAAATAACCTAGACCTTTACTAGTAAAGATGCAATCTTACCCAGCAGAAGGAATTGGTTCTGGCAAAACTTTGGCAGAAGGACAAAATACTAAAAGTGGGAGACAGCAGAGTGTTTGTGGAGAGTGACTACTCATTGTACACCAGGCAGAACAGGAGTAAATGTATCCCATTATTCAAGGAATGTCAAAAAGCAGGCGTAAAATACAAACTGCTGTACACAGTTGTCTTCAAAATATTTTCCCCTGGAGGAACAAAAATAATTTTTTGATGAAGTACATGCTAAGGAAAAAATACAAATGTTTGGCCAACAAAACGTGAGCTGTGAAACAGAATGAGATTCTGCTTCTTGTGGTTCTGGTAATAAAGATCACAGAGAAACTGTGCCAGTGAATCCTTTTCTAGTGTTTCAATGGAAAATGCTTGAGAGAGGGGGAAAAAGCACAATAGTTGACGAAGAATCGAAAATATGTTGGAAATGAAGCAGCAACAGGGTTTGGGAGAAGGACATGAACAGGAATAGAACGAGAAAATTAGGAAATACTGGACTTTCTTGGACTGTGTTAAACTTGTAGGGGACTCTAAAGCATATGCCCTACCTCAGACCATTAAAGTTTGGAGAAAAAAATCAATAACTTGGAAACTGACAAATGTGGGATTACAAAGCAATAATTATATTTGTGAAACATGACAGAAAAAGAAAATCTGGAAATATTGGACTTTTTGGGACTTAGTTAAACTTGTAGGGGACTCTAAAGCATATGCCCTACTTTGTGTCATTAATGGTTGGAAAAATACTCAGGAGAGGGGAAGAGGAGGGAGAAAGATAACTAAGCAAAACAATGTTTTTCTTAATAGTACTATTTAAATAGTGCATGCTTTTTTTTGCATGTTATAAAGTAAATTTTTCAGTAGTTTTTAAGTTTCTTTTTTTTTTTATCCCTTCTTCTCTTTCTCCTTGTTCAGTTTTAAGAAATATAAGCACTGCAGTGTAAAAAAAGATCTGGTTAAAATAGCATGACAAAAGAAAAAAAAAATCTAATTTTGCTTAGGGGAATGACTGGGTTAAGGCCATTACCTTAATCTGGTAACAACTTTTAAGAGAAAGCAAGTAAATGAAAATGAATATTGATTATTATAAGGCTTTTTTTCTAGTAAACAGTTTTGTGTCTAGTTCGTATGTCTCTAGAAGACAATCCGATAGAGAAATGGCTTGGAGAAAGTGTTTCCTGAAAGCATTCAACTGTTTTCCCAGCTGAGAGAGCTATAAAGATAAGACAAAAGTAGAAAGCACTTAATAAAACTATAGGCTATGCTATGCGTCTTAGCATGGATTACCTTTCTTTTGGGTTAGCTTGAGTCTGTGTGTCTGGCTGTCAGTTTAGAACATTTGTTCCTATTAGAAGGGTAAAACTTCAATATTTGAAGATGTACATTGTTTTGTATGTTGTTATTAAGTTAATAGGTTTTAGGGGGCATTGTGTGTGTGGGGGGATGTGCATGTGTGTGTTTGTTTGAGGGTTTCAGTAAAACAAAAAAGCTCTGTAATATGTGACATAGGCACAAACATAGATGACAAGAAACAACTGCATAAAAGATTAGCATGCCAAACATTATATGTATGTAACATAAAAACTGAAACTAGACATTTAACAAAAAAGCTGTTATACATAAAAGGTGGGAATAATCTCTCAAGAATATGATGCCTTCTATAATGTCTTTAAATGTTAAAGGTCTTGCAGATAAATACAAAAACAAAATAGTGAACTATATAAAAATGAAAGCACAAATAGCTCTACTAATTATTCCATTTTTAATGGCAGCTTCTGATCTAGATTCTACTAAAAACTCAAAGTGCTCGTTTTTCATTTAGGACCCCCCTATTTCTTTCTCTTTGCCTATACTCTGATAATCAATCCCTGATAGGGAGGGCAATCTCTAATATGCAGCCCAAATAAATTCTTGGCATCTTCCCATTCTATCATCTTTCCCTCTCTAGTTATTTGCTCACATACCCTGGTTCCTTTGCCAGTTTTCCCCAATAAATTCCAGACCCTCTTGCCTATTGTCTACATCCCCAATTGCAGTCATCCCTATCTGCATAATCTCCTTTCTCCACTCTTGTGTTGGCTTACTGAATAGGATACTTTCTGCTACTATACAGATATAATATTCTGTGTGATTATTGTTATTCTTGTTAAATGCCTGCATCCAAAATCCCAGTTTACCCTTGTTTCTTGAGCTTCCCACCTGTTTCATCATCATCCCTTTCCACTTTGAATTATAGTTTTCTGCTCGTACTATGTATAGGCCCATTAACTGTGTAGCTCTGAAATACCCCCTCAAATCAGGTAATCACGATCTGCCCAATTCTACTGAAAGAATCAGCTTATCCCACTTGACTCTTGCCATCTTCCCACCCCAGATAAGGTCATTCAGCTCTTTATTAATTGCTATCTACAACTTCTCCTCTGGTTGATAAAAACATGTCTGACCTGTGTACAAGAATAATGGGACTAAAAACATTTTACCTGATTGTGTCTTACTATCCATATCCATATAACAAAGGTTCAATTTTCTCGGTGCTTGTATTATCCTTTGTATAGTCTCTTCCAAGATATCCTTAGCTGCCACACTAGAATAATTTTTAATCCATACTCCTAAATACTTCATTTTGTCATGTCCCCATAAATATGGATATTGCAGAACCAATTCATATGTGGATACATAATTTACCTCTATTGCCTTTGTATTAGTCTCATCAATTTTGCATCCCAAAAAGATTTGAAACCATCTCAAAATGTTCCACAACACTGCAATGTCTCTTTCCAGTTTTGTCAGGTATAAAATAATATCATCTGCAAATAGAGAGAGCTTTTCTTGACTACCACAGCAATTATATACTTGAATTTTTGAGTCCCTTATTTTCTTTGCCAGTAGTTCTAAATATAATGCAAACGACAAAGGGGAAAGAGGTCCCCCCTGCCTGGTTCCCCTGATCGATATAAAATTATCAGAGAAGACCCCACCTATTTTAACTTTCACTTCCAATCCCTTATATATCCTTCTAATCAATCTTATATTTTCTTTCAGGAAATACAAATGCTTTTATTACCCTGATCATAAAGTCCCAGCTTACTCTGTCAAATGCTTTCTCTTGATCAAGGCCCACCAACATTCTGCTTTCCTCTGGATCATCAATGTTTTGTTAATGTGGTCAAATGTTTGCCTCCCCTTAAAAAAAACACACTGATCCATATCTAGCAATTTTGGCATTACTTTTTCCAGTCTTTTAGCCATTATAGACATGAATACTTTACAATCATGGTTTACTATTGAAATGGTCCTGTATGAAGCTGGATCTGATGGATCTTTACCCTGTATAGGGATTACAGCTACCGCTGCTTTCTTCCAGGATGTTGGTACTTCTCCTCCTCTTAAAATACTGTTAAACTAAACCTTCTAGATCTTTATCAGTTGTTTCCCTCCTAGCTTCTAAACTTCCACAGAATGCCATCTATTCCTGGGGACTTTCCTGTAGATTGGTTATAGATCACAATTTTTATTTCATTTCCTCCTATCCTAACCATTATTAACTGAACCTCTCATCTACATCTAACCTTGGCATATTTAATTCTGCCATAAACATTTCCATTTCTTTTTTTTTTATTTCCATATTTCTCTGATTTATACAGACTTTCATTGAATTTCTGAAATATTTCTAATACCTCTACAGGATCTCTTTACCTGCCTCATTACTGGCTCCCTAAGCTTGATGACATCTCTTTCTACTTTCTGTTGCCTGAGTCATTGTGCAAAGATTTTGTGATCTAGTGTTATCATTAAAAAACAGTTTCTTAAAAACAATCTTTCTAAACTCATGTATATTATCGAGGTAATCATTTAATTTCAGTTAAGCATTCTGTAGTTGATCCTCCTCTTGTTCTGTGAGATTTCCCCTATTCTGTAATACTTTAACATTTGTCAGTCCCTCTAAATAATTCTTGTTACTTCTTTACCATAGCTCCCTTTCTTTTATTTCCACCATATTTTTAAACTTCACCTTAATTTTATCCCATTCCCTAGCTATATTTTCAGAAGTAATCTCTATCTTCTCGAAGAGCTCCTGAATAAACTCCACTATCCACTCCTTAAATTCCTCTCTTTTTAACAGACGGGTGGGAAAGCACCAGTGTCTCTTTTTTATTTCATTGCTTCGTGTTTTTATTTTAGTTATTGGCACATGATCTGAAATAGTTATTGGGTGCTTATCAAGACCTGCAATTAAATGCACATGCTCCTGTGAAATGTAAACTCTGTCTAGCCTAGCCCAGTTTTTATATCTTGAGAAATAATATATAAATTCACTTCAAACTCCTATTATTAAATTCACATCTTCTATGCCAAATATTGTCATAAATTTCTTCAAAAATCTACCCTCATTTGTTATACTTTGCCTTCTGGGCCCCCCTCAAACACACCTTCACTGCTGTAATCAAATTCCAGTCCCCACCTATAAGTAATATTCCTTGCTGAAAACTGATTACTTCTCCCACAATTTCCTTAAGCTCCATTATGGCAGCTTTAGGTGGATTATAAATGCATGCCAGTGTAATCCTCCTCCCTTGCCAGTAACTCCTTAGCACTAGAAATCTGCCATTATCTTTTGTTATCTTCTTCTATCATTACTGGAGCTCCTCTTCTCAAATTCACATGTTCAGTTTTTTCCAAGTGTCTCTCCTGTAGCATAGCAATTTGTACTCTGTTTTTTAATATAGTTCACCATTCTTTCTTTTTTGTATTTATCTGTGAGACTGCTGACATTTAAAGACATTACAGAAAGCATCATTGTATTAAAAAGGTAATATTCCCACCTTGTATGTGTAACACCTTTTTTGTTAAATGTCTAGTTCCAGCTTTTGTGTTACTTGCATGCACTGGGTTTGACAGATTGAACGTTTTATACAGTTGTTCCTCATCATATACATTTGAACCTATGTCACATCTCACAGAACATTTTATTTTGTTTTACTGAAAGCTCTCAAACAAAAAAACAAACAAACCCCCAATAGCCCCCTAAAACCTATTAATTTAATACTAACAAACAAAGCTATGTACATTTTCAAATATTGAACTTTTACCTTCCTAATAGGAAAAAATATTCCAAACTGCCAGCCAGACTTACAGACTTGAGTTAACCTAAAAGAAATATTGCCCATGCTAAGATGCATGGTGCAGCCTGTGCTTATACTAAGTGCTAACTGGTGTTGTCTTATCTTTATAGCTCTTCCAGCTGGGAAACCCCCTGCATGCTTACAGAGAATATCATCTCCTAGCCAGTTTCTCTTTTCTTTTTCATCTTCTTAGTCACTCGCAACCAGACTGTAACCAATTTCTCTTCATCAGAATGGACATGAGGGCCAGATACAGAATCGCTACCAAGTACACATTCATTTGCTAGAAAAAAGCCGGATAATATTCAATATTCTTTTTCATTTACTTTCTTTCTCTTAAAACATGTTACTAAATCAATCTAAGGTCCTTGGTCCTGTCATTCCCCCATGCAAGAATGAGAAAAAAGCATTTTTTTCCTTATGTCATGCTTGTGCCTACAGAAGAAGAAGAAGAAGAAGAAAGAGAATGGATAAAGAAAGGGAAAAAAAGAACAGCAGCACCTATTTAAAATCCCCACTACACTTAACATAACTGAGAAAACATTACCTTATAGCATGCAAAGAAATGGTTAAGAAAAAATGTTTTCTTTACTTACAGTTAACTTTCTTTAACCTTCTCCCCTCTCTTTCCCTCCACAAAGCATTTTTCCAAATTTTAATGACATGAATAGGGCATATAATTTAGAGTCCCCCACAAGTCCAAGAAATTCTGAAAAAGTGAAATATTTCCAGATTTTCTTGTTCTGTCATATTTCACAATTATTGCATTGCAATTGCACATTAAGTTACTTGTTTTATTACTGTTCATCTCCATCTCCCACATCCTGTCACTGCTTCATTTCCAACATAATCAATTCTTCTAGTCAACTTTCATGCTCTCTTCCTTCTTTCCAACATTTCCATTGAAACACAACAGGTACAATCTCTTTGTGATCTTTATTACCAGAGGAACAAGAAGCAGAATATTCTTCTTTTTCACAGCTCTGATTTAAACATATTAACCAATAAAAAAGCTCAAAACTGAGCCCTGTTTCAGCAACCTTCACTTAGATGAGTTGTAACTGCACACTCCTGCTATTATGGCACAGACGAACCCTCTCCAAGAAAAGATGGCCTGGTTTAGTGCTCAAGTTATACAAACAGAAAGTACAGTTTTGTACCTACCATAAATGT
The DNA here is from genome assembly GCF_019279795.1 of Protopterus annectens. Taxonomy (NCBI): domain Eukaryota; kingdom Metazoa; phylum Chordata; order Ceratodontiformes; family Protopteridae; genus Protopterus; species Protopterus annectens. Next base: position 1,181,174,513 of record NC_056739.1, on the reverse strand, counting down.
AGATGTCCGAGAGGTATGCATCTGCAGTCCTAACAAATGGGTTGTCCTGCCTCAGGCAGCCCTTCGGTCGGACGGATTCCAAAGTCTGGGTCTGGCCTCGGCTGATGTCGCACTTCACCCGATGTCATAGCTGCAGTTAACCGGGTATAAAGGCATCAGCCGACGCCATTTTCCTCAGTGTTTCTTGCCCCAGATGCCAGGTGCCCTCTAGGAAGGCTAAATTTGGATAAATGCAAATGTTTCCAAACAATAGAGAGCAAATAGAAATAAACATGTATATACATATATACAAACAAATACACCATAATAGATTCCCCCAGCTAGCTACAAGATGGGCAAATACCCTAGGAGTACCACAGAGGGGAAGGAGGGTGGGTAATCTGACTGCAGATGCATACCTCTCGGACATCTACATTTATGGTAGGTACAAAACTGTACTATGTCCTTCAAGGATGCATCTGCAGTCCTAACCAATGGGTAGAATACCATAGCCAAACTGGGGGAGGAGGTACTAAGAAGATTATGGTGTAGTTAAGATCCCTTGCAAAACAGCAGTGGCAAAACCTGCTCGGGATCTGGAGTATAAAGGTAGATTATAATGCTTGGCAAATGTATGCACGGAGCTCCAAGTGGCAGCCTCTAAAATGTCTTTGGTAGCCACTCCTCGTAAAAAAGCTGTAGTAGTGGCTGTAGCCCTTGTGGAGTGAGGTCTGATGTTTTCTGGAGTTGTCTTTCCATGATAAGAGTAACAAAATCTAATGCAATTTCCTATCCATTTTGAGATTGTCTGTTTTGAAATTGCTTTTCCTTCCATTCCTGTTGCATATGCTACCAGGAGCTGGTCAGTTTTCCTATTGTTCTTGGTTCTGTCCAGGTAGTAGCGCAATTGCCTATGCACATCCAAGGTATGTAGTAGTCTTTCCCCCCTGTTCTGTGGGTTGGGGAAGAATGTAGGTAGGTGGATTGCTTGGTTTAATGATACCCTGGAGACCTCCTTTGGCATAAAAGTAGGATTAGTTCTCAGGGACACTCTATCCTGATGGAAGATAAGGAAGGGCTGTACTGCCATTAATGCCTGTAATTCAGAAACCCTTCTTGCTGAAGTGATTGCAAGCAGGAAAGCAGTTTTCCAAGATAAGTACTGTAATTCTGCTGTCGCTGCTGGTTCAAAAGGGGGAAGTGTCAACTTTTCTAACACATAGTTCAAGTCCCATGTAGGCAATGGTGGCTTCCTTGGTGGCTTTACATTTTTAATTCCTCTCAGGAACTGCCTGAGTAGAGGATGAGAAAAAACTGGAGGATCCATGTTGTATTCTGCTGAAATAGCTGACGCATGAATCTTAATGGAGGAGTAGGACAGGCCATTGTGGAAAAGCTCTGCTAAGTATTCCAGGATGTTAGCTATGTTTGCCAGTGATACATTTTCTCCTTTTGCTGCACTCCAAATGAGATATCTTTTCCATTTTGCTGAATAAGTTTTTCTTGTTGAGGGTCTGCGAGCCTCCAAGATAATGTCATTAACCCTTTGAGATAAATCTGGGTTATTTTGTCTTATGCAATGTTCCAAGCAGCTAGCTGTAGTGTTTTCAAGTTTGGATGCAGGATTTTGAAGTTGTTCTGTGTTAGCAGTAAAGGAACTAGGGGTAGAGGCCATGCGTGTTCCCGAGACATACTCCTCAGTAGTGGGTACCAATGCTGCCTCGGCCAGTCTGGAGCTATCAGGATGATCCTTGGGTGATCTTCTTTGATCTTCAGTAGCACCATGTGCATCAAAGGAAGAGGTGGGAATGCATATGCTGTCAGGTTTAACCAACTGAAAGATAGGGAGTCCACCTTCCAAGCAAGTGGGTGGTATGTCCTTGTGCAGAATTTTTTCAATTGGTGGTTGTGTGGGGATGCGAATAAGTCTATTTCTGGTAGACCCCATTTCCTTGTAATGGATTTGAAGATGTCTGGATGCAGCATCCATCCGTGGTAGTTCTGCTTAAGATGTCTGCTAGTATATTTTCTTTTCCTGGCACAAATATTGCCTGGAGCTGAATGCTGAGGTTCAGGGCCACATTCCAGAGGTCCATTGCCAACCGGCATAGAGGATATGAATGTGTGCCTCCCTGTTTGTTGATATACCACATAACTGTGGTGTTGCCTGTCCTTATCAGTAAATGACCCTGTTGTAGAAATGGTCTGAATGTCTGAATTGCCAGTTTTACTGCCAGCATCTCTTTTTGATTTATGTGTAGGCTCAGCTGGTCTTGAGTCCATAAGCCTTGTATGCACTTGTCCATCATGTGTGCCCCCCAACCGAGGTCTGAGGCGTCCGTGGTGATAGTCTGGCTTGGGTGAGGGCTGTGGAAGGGCAGTCCTTTGTTCAATTGACAGGCCTGAGCCCACCATCGGAATTCTTGCTTCAGGCATGGAATTATTGGAATTTGGGTTTCTAGGCTGTGCTTGTGCTGAGACCATAAATTCCTTAGGTACCACTGCAACTTCCTCATATGTAGTCTGGCATGTGGAATCAATATTATGCAGGATGCCATGTAACCCAGGGCTTGCAGGACTTTCCTTGCTGTAAGCTGGTTCTGCGTTGTTAATGCCATGAAATAGAGTGGTAGGTGCTTCTGCTTTTCTGCTGTGAGGAATGCCATTTGGTTTGATGTGTCCAGTTCTGCACCCAAGAAGGTTATCCTTTGGGATGGTATCAGCCTTGACTTTTTTATGTTGACTGTGTATCCCAGGGCTTGCAATAGGTGAATGACCTTTCTCAAATCTTTTGTTAATTTGTTTTTGTTGTCCGCTTGTAACAGGCAGTCATCCAGGTATGGGTAAATTTGAATTCCCTGAAGCCTGCAATGAGCAATTACTGATGCCAGGCATTTCGTGAATACTCTGGGCAGTAGATAAGCCAAAAGGCAATGCTGAGAATTGATAATGCTCTGATCCTGCAAGAAATCTGAGGTATCTTCTGCAATTTGGTCGTATGGGGACATGCAGGTATGCCTCCTTGAGATCTAGAGTTACCAGCCAAGACTCCTTGCCCAGCATGGGAAGAAGCTGCTGTAGGGTCAGCATCTTGAATTTTGGAACAATGAGATATGTGTTCAGAGCGGACAGGTCGAGAATAGGTCTCCATTGGTTTTCCTTTCTTGGCACCAGGAAAAGTCTGGAGTAAAATCCTTGTCCTTGTTCCATAGACGGTACCTTTTCTATAGCTCTCATCCCTAGTAAGTGGTCTATTTGTTCTAGAGCGTTTGTCTTTTGATTTGGAGGTAGGTTTGGCATTCCTCTCTTCCTTGGTAGAGTATGGAAGTGAAACCTGTAACCTTTGTCTATTGTCTGTAAAATCCATTTGTCTCCTGTAATGTAATGCCAGTTTACTGAAAATAAGGCTAGCTTTCCGCCTAAGGGTGCTTCTAGTTGTTCCCTGGTAGGCGGTTTCAGAGCCAAGTCACTGTGATTGTCCTGTGGAAGTGGTAGTGGCTGGATCTGTGGCAGTACTTCTCTGGTTGTTAGGCTGCCACTGACGTCCCCTGTAGGCACCTCTGGATTGACCTCTGCCTCTTGGGCGCCTATTCCTGCCTCTCTGTGCTCTGGTGGTGTCTGGAAAGGACCAATTCTTGGAAGGCCAGTTCCTACTAAACCTCGGAGGCTGGACCTGTAAGAAATCCTTGACTGTCTGGACAGATTTTGCTTTCTCTTCCACCTTCTTCAACACTTGCTGTGCAGGGGAGCCAAACAAACTGTGTTTTTCCATGGGAGCATCTAGGAGCTTTGACTTTACATGGTCTGGTAAGGACTGCTCTTTTAACCATGCATGCCTTCTGATCACTGTACCAGTCATAGCTGATCTAAAAGAAGCCTCCAGTGCATCATAGCCACATTTTAAGGAATGATTACTGACCTGCTGAATGTTACATACCAATTCCTGAAGGGACTTTCGGTCTAAAGGTTCAGGCGAGGACAGTTTTTTAGTTAACTGATCTAACATAAATTCCTGATACTGAATCATGTGGAATTGACAGTTTAAGGCCCTAGCTGAAAGAGTAGCAGAAGTATAAACTTTTTTACCCCATCTCTCTAAGGCCCTAGATTCCCTTTCAGAGGGGAGGGGGTTTTTGGCAGAGGCAGCTGCTACAGCTTTGGGGCCCTGTGAAATAGTTTCAGGATCTGCAATAGGAGCCTTATACAAGTGATAATGTGTGTCCGGAACCCTGTAGTATCTGTCGGGCTTAGCAGGGGCCGGAGGAAGAGAGTCAGGAGCAGTACAAGCATCATTAAATGCATCATCCACAACTGTAAGTACTGGAGGAATGGCTAAAGGCCTATGCTGTGGCAAATGTAAAAAGGTCCTAAGCCTTTTCCTAGAGTCTGAAAAATCCTGGCCCTGCCATTGAAATTGTTCTCTCATAGCATGCAAGGTTTCCCCAAAAGAAAATTCCTCAGGAGGAGAGGCAGAAGGAATGGAGTCTTCTGCATCAGAGTCCTCATATGGAGAATAAGGGCCTTCTGGAGGGTTTGTATTTTCCGAATCATCAGAGGAGTAATCTGTAGAAACTGGCTCAGGGGGCTCTGCTCTAGGCCTCTTCTCTGGAGGGGGGTGAGAGGCCCTGTCAGGGTGAGGCTGGGATCCCCTGATAAAAGAAATTAGATCCTCTGCTAGACTAAGCATTTGAGTACTAGAGCTAGGCCTGTGAGAGGGGGTTTTAGCAGGCACGGTCTTTGTTGATTTGGCTGCTTTAGCCCTGGTAAAAGCCTTAATTGACATGGATGCAGGGGGCCTAGCAGCTCCACGTGCAGGAGTAGATATATCTAAAGGGATAGTATCTGATAAATCCTGAGAACCTGTAAGAGCAGGTGGAATATCGGTAGCAGATTCAGCCATGCTGGATGAGGCCTCGGTTGTAGGAGGCATGCTTTCGGCAGAAGGAAGAACCGTGGACTCGGTTTCAGCCGAAACCGAGACACTCACGGTTGGCTTAACCGCGGTTTCGGTTGAAACCGCGGACCGCGAGTGTCGGTCCTTTTCCTTACGCTTTTTAGCTAATTGTGAAGTCGGAGTCTCCGACGGCATGTTGTAAGCAAAAGCGGAGCCGAAAAACTCCTCTGCAAACTCCGACCGACGTCTAAGTGTCCGTCGGTTGAAGGAAGCACAGGCTAGACAAGCTGCTACGTCGTGGTCTGGGCCTAAACAAGGTAGGCAGTAAGAGTGGAAATCTTTATGAGGTATTTGTTTCCCACAAGTTAAACAGTTATTCACTTTTTCTGACATCGGCTGAGGCAAGAAAGAGTCCCCAACGGGGTACTTAGCTTTTTTGAAGTCTTCGGTAGTAGCAATCTCTGGTTCTGACCGACCGGCACTTGCGAACAGCTTTTGCTTCGGGCGCCACGCGGCAAGAAAGACTGAGGAAAATGGCGTCGGCTGATGCCTTTATACCCGGATAACTGCAGCTATGACGTCGGGTGAAGTGCGACATCAGCCGAGGCCAGACCCAGACTTTGGAATCCAGCCGACCGAAGGGCTGCCTGAGGCAGGACAACCCATTTGTTAGGACTGCAGATGCATCCTTGAAGGACATCTAGATTCAGCGGGTCTGAATCTAGGATATGCTACAACAAAGTGCAACAATTTCAGAAAAAATATCAGTTCAAATAAGCAGTGATATGGTAATAATGCAGTTCAAAAGTGCAACATACAGTGAAAAAGTATAATTAAGTTTTGCAGTAATCCGCAGATGCCTTGCATTGATGAGATAAATACAGTAGACCTACAGCTGATCCCCAAACTCTATGGAAGATTGATAAAACAAGCACAAACCATGCAAACATGGTGCTTGTGTAGTAAACAAGAGCAAATTGATTTAAACAAATTAAACAAAATTGCTCAAAACTTTAGCCCTGTTCCAGCAACTTTCAATCAGATGAGTTTTAACTGCACACCCCTACGACTAGGGTGCAAGAGAACCCTGTCTAACAAAAGATGGCCTGGTTTAGTGCTCAAGTTATACAAACAGAGCTAGATACAGCAGGTCTGAATATAGTCTATGCTACAGCAAAAAAGTTCAAATACTTTAAGTAGGCACAATAAGCCTCCAACCACCAATTCCCAGTTCAGAAGGGCAGAAGCTACAATCTCCTCCTACAAGAGTGTAGACCACAAACCCTCTTAATGTAAAATAACTAGCCTGAAGTCCAAGCGCTTTTAGAATAACAGACACACTAAGCCTTCAACAAGCGATTCCCAACTTAGAAGGATGTAAGCTACTTCTCTTGCCACAAGAGTGTAGACTACAAATCTTCTTACCTTAAAACAACTGGCTTGAAGTCCAAGTGCTTTAACCAAAACTAAGAGGCTTAGAATACAGTTACAATTTAATCTGGCTACTGACAAGCAGTAACAAATGCAGCAGAATAAATGCAATTGAACACTTTTAATAACAAGCAGCAAAAGCAAAATAAAGTAATGAAGTGGGAAGAAACACAACTACAGTAAAAGCAGCTGAATAAAGTGCATTTTTAAACTTGAGTGGGAAGGGAGGAAATAGAAGATAATTCAAGGTTAAGAAACTAATGGGGTGGGTCTTCCCAAATGATTTATCTTTACTCAGTAGAATGAGCTGATGAGATGGGGCTGGGAGAAGCATCCAAAATCAGACTTATAGTAGGGGCAGGCACCTCAAAAGCCACCAAGTTTAAGAATACAACAACAGTTGAGCAAGTGGGTGGGAAAAATAAAATGCAGACAAAGATCAGCAATATTCAGGCTCAGTACAGTAAAAGCAAGCCAAACAAGCATGCCAGCTAAATAGAGATATTTCTAGCTAAAATGAGGAATGCTATTTTTCAGCTCCTCCCACTTATTAGCTGATGTTATTCACTGTTTACAAAGGAATTCTTTGCAAACTTTTCTAACTGACCCTAGCCAAGGCCAATACAGCAATCATCTCTGATAAAGTCTTCAAGAGTGCTCAGTTCATTAAATTTTTTTTGGATTTTATTCACACTTCATGTGCTGAATTACGTGATTATATCTTATTGCCTGATTTTATTAACTGTATCGTGGTAATTCGTTGGAGGAGTTCTGGTGTCTGGCTATTTACTTACTCTACAAGTTTGCAACTGTGCTGTGGTTACTGCCTTTACAATACTTCCAAAGTTCACTCATTTCCAGCAAGCCACTGAAAAGGAAAAATCCCTTGTGGAATGCACATTTATCTTGCCTAGCTTTGCTTTGCCATGGTGGGTGTAACAAAAAACGGCGGGTAAACGGGTACCCCCCTTGAAATGAGGTGGATGTTCCTTCCACTGCCATGTGTACTTCTGCCAAGAATAGCAAACACCCATTTGTTTGAAATTACTTGTGGCCAGGCCGACTTGTTGAGAGCTAATTTTCAAGATGGAGCACCCAGAGGCGGGCAACTGATGTGCAATGGTTTGCTTAGAAACAGGTTGACCATTTTTTGCAACTGTGTAAGAAGTAAAAAGCCTTTCAAGCCTTCCTGAAAAGTTTCATAAGTCAAAGTAGTACCTGAGCTGGCAATGCACATCCAAGACATGAAGTATCCTCTCTCCTTTATTCTTAGGTTCTGGGAATAACACAGGGAGGTTAATAGACTGAGGGTGAATTCTTAGACTACTTTTGGCATGAAAGCAGTATTATTGAGTAGCATAACACTATCCTGGGGAAAATCAGGGCAGCCTGCAGCTCAGTGACTCACCTTGCAGATGTCAGAGCAATAAGTAAAATAGTTTTCCCACATTAAGAGCTTCAGATCAGCCTGTGCAATCAATTTTTCCAGGACATAGATATATATATATACATATATACATATATATAGATATACATAGGGATCAGAAGTTGATCACCCACAAGGTCAGATGTAATGTTTACAGATGTGGATGAAGCAGGGATCCCTTGTCCTCTGTGAGCAGATCCAACAGGTGAGGCAACTTGTGGTGATGATCCTTGGCTAGTTGCAGAAGAAGAGGGAACCAATGGTGTCTTGGCCAAAAGGGAGTCACCAACAAGACTTCTGGTTTGTCCTGCTGAATTTTCAGCAAGACTTTCTGAATGAGAGGGAAGGGGGGAATGCATAAAGAAACATCCCCCTCCATGAAAAGGAAAGGGCGTCCACCTTCCAAGCCAGAGGATGTGGGACAATGGCACAACATAGAGAAAGTTGTCTGTTTTGAGGGGAGGCAAAGAGGTCCAGATGTGGAGTACCCCACCGGTAAACCAGATACAGGAACACATCCCTGTGAACCATCCATTTGTGGGAGTGTGTCATGGACCTGCTTAATGTGTCCCCCACAAAATTTTGAGCAGAGGGTAGGTAAACAGCATGAAGAGTTACTTTGCACTGAACTGCAAATTCCCATGCCTTGAGAGCTAACCTGCATAGAAGGGAAGATTTTGTGCCCCACTGCTTGTTTAAGTACCAGAGGACAATGATGTTGTCTGTAAAAATCTTTAGAGAACCTGGTAGGAAGAGAGGATGAAAAGTCTGCAAAGCTAGAAGCAGAGCCCTCATTTCTCTGATGTTGATGTGCTCCCTCTTCTGAGACGGAGACCAGAGACCCTAAACCTTCCTGGAAGCAAAGGCTGCCCCCCAGCCTGTGTCTGAGATGTCTGTCAAAAGCTGTTGAGAAGGCTGGGGCAGAAGAAGGGGAAGCCCTGGATTCAGAGAAAGCTACTGAATCCACCGAAGGAGCTCTGTTTTCAGGTAAGGAAGTAGAGCAATCATAACCTACAATGGCTGAGCATGCTGAGACCAGGTTGTCTTTAGTAACCACTGAAATGTTCTAATGTGAAGCTTTGAAATGGGCAGCATGGGAAATGTGGACGCCAAAAATCCAAGAAGTCTTAGGAATTCCCTGGCTGAGATGGAAGGAAAAGTCAGAAGGGTCTCAATGAAAGTAGTAAGAGTGTGAACCTTGTCTGCTGGGAGAAAAATCATCATCAGATCTGTCCTGAACCTGCACCCCAGGAAGGTGTGATCCTGTGACAGAGTCAAACTGGATTTTTTAAAATTTATTCTGAACCCTAGGCTTTGAGGGAGATGAATGGCCTTCACAAGGTTTTGAGACAAGCAATCTGAACTGTTGGCTAGGAAAAGAAGATTGTCCAGATAGGGATAAACCTGAACTCCCTGGACCCTCAAAAAGGCAATGACAAGGGCCAAGCACTTTGTGAATACCCTCGGGGCAGTGGAAAGACCAAAAGGCAAGGCAGAGAACTGAAAGTGCAAAGAACCTTCTGAGAAACAAAAATTTCTTGTTTTGAGGATGGATGGGAATATGCGAATAAGCATCCTTGAGATCTAAGGAAGCCATGAAAGGCTGAGGAGAAATCAGGGGAAAGAGTGTCTGTAGGGACAGCATTCATAAAGAAGGTACTTTCAGGAAATTGTTGAAGTGGGAGAGGTCTAGAATTGGTCTCCAAGGGCCATCCTTTCTTGGAACCAAAACCATTCTTGACCAAAATTCCTTGCCTCTCTGATCCAGAGGTACACTTTGAATAGTACCTTGAGAAATCAGCTGAGATAGGAGCTGTGGAAACGGTTGCTGCTGACTGGAAGGTGGCTGTGGAATTCACATGAAAGGAGGTAGATTCTTCCAAGTCATAAAGGATCCTTTCTGGATGATGGATATAACCTAGGCTGGAAAAGAAAGAGAGAGGCAAAGAGAAAGAGGTGTATGATTTGAAACGATGAGCTGGTTATCACAGAGTACTGGGTCTGGCCTGAAAGGACTGCTGTGTAGAGAGGGCCTAAGAAGATGTCAATTGAGGGGGTCTCCCAGTAGACCTCTTAAACCTAGGAGCAGATGTAGAAGCAGAAGTACGAGCAGGTCTCCTAACAAAGCAAGTTTTGACAGGGAAGTTTCTATGAAATTTAGGAACTACTGAAACAGATAGGTGTTTCAGGTCTTGGAGCTCCTTCCCTTTTTTCTTGCAGAGTCTTAAATAAGTCTGTAGCTGCTGAATCAAACAGGGCAGACTTGGCCAAAGGAGCATCAAGTAATTTTGCCTTATCTTCATCAGGTAATGACTGAAGTCTCAGCCATGAATCCCTCCTAAGCACAGAGGCAGAAGCAGCAGCTCTAGATGATGCTTCAACACCATCATAGCTGCACGTAATGTGATTTCTAGCTATTGAGAAGATGCAGCTAAGAGAAACGGGACCTGTGCTTTAACCTCAGAATCTGGTAAAGAAGCTAGAGCATGTGAGGCCTGAAAAAGCAAGGCCAAAGAATATCTAAACGTGTGTGTCTGGTAATAAATAGCTCTGACAACTAAAGTTGAAGAGGTGTATACCTTCTTACCCAATCTCTCAAGAATTTTGCTCTCCTTATCAGATGGTAGAGGCTTAGCAGGAGGAGGAAAAGGGAAGACTTATAAGAAACTATGGGGACCACAGCTGGATTAGCAGAGGGACACTTACAGAGAAACTTGCAGCCATCCAGCATTTTATAAAATATGCCCAGCCTCTTGGGAACAGGGATCTGTGAATCTGGAGATTTAGAGGGGGAGGCAAAGGCATCCAGGGAAGCTAGAAGGACTGAAGGAACTGCATAGGGAGAGGGCACCTCCATTTGTAGAAGGTCATAATACTGCTTCTGTTCATCAGAAATCTGGGAACAATCCAATTTGAAGAACTCCCTCATTTTAATAATAGTTTTGCCAAAATACATTTCTTCGATAGGGGAATCTCCTTCCATTAGATTCTTTCTCAGGACATGCATATTCAAGAGGAGAAGTAATTTGGGTGGAATATGCAAGAGAATCCACATCACAGGAAGAAACCTCAGAATCAGACGAAAGAACCAGAGACCCAGATACATGAAGAGGAGAGGAAGTGAAAAAAGGCAGAGGGAGAAAGAAAGAAAGCTTCAAGGCCATCAAGGCCTTAATAAGACCCCGGGAAAAGGCACCCCAATCAGACTGAGTAGTAGAAGGGATGCTGGGATGTTTAGTTTTTTGTTTCTTCTTTGCATGTCTTTCTGTGTGAGTGGACAAGGAAGAAGACTCTGATGTAGGCCTAATGTCCGGTGCTGTCAAGAAAAGATCCCTAGTTGAAATAGCAGGAACGTTGTCAGAGTCCTCCAGCACAACAAGCCGTGGTTCCCCCATGTCACATGAAATGGACGTCTGCATAGCCTCAGATGTGCTCCGATTCCTTGGTGGCTTACAAGCAGGTACACACCGAAGAAGCAGACCCGACCTCAGACTGTACTACTGGGTCTTCACTGATCTCAATGGATATGTTAGAGGTGAAAGGTGCAGCTGAAGAGGTTTCAGGTTTTTGCTTGCTTGCCTTCCTCTTCAAACTTGGCTCGGCAGAAGGATCTCTGGAACCCACCATAACCACCTTTATCCAGATGTTTATGCCCTGATTATTGAAGTAAAGATTTAGCACTGAAGCCCGGCTATGCAAAATCTTAGGCAAAAAGGCCTCACAAATAGAACAGGATTGATAGTCATGACTAGGCCCTAAACAGAAAAGACAGAGGTCATGGCGATCTTTATGTGGAGTCTGCCTTCCACACCTACACTTGCCATTCCTGGATGACATGAAACAAAAACAAACAGCAGTAACAGAAAAATAAATCCCCAACAAGGCACTTATCTGAAGCTGGCAGCAACACACGAAATCTGACTGCAGACTGTACATAGGAGTTAACCTTCCGAATGGCAGCAGAAAAGTTCTGAGGAGTACGTGCAAATGCCCTTTTATGGCTGATGTTGTCAGAGCATATGTGCGACTTCCCACATACTGGCAGTGGCTAAAAGCTTTTGTATATTGGTAAGACGTCAGGTTGTAGGGTGGAAGACAACCCATATGTATAGAATACTGCAACATTGAATAGAAGGACACCCAGTGGAAACAACTGTCTGATCTGAAGGATGAGAATGACTGCCTGAAAAGGAAGAATTTCCTCCTACGGCCATCCGTAACCTTGATGAATAATGTTCAGAATCAATTGTCTGAAACTATCTGTTGCCAAAGAGAAAAATGGAGATTCAGACTTTCTGGAAGAAAAAATGGGGCCAGTATTGGAGGGGGTCACAACATCTCTTTCTTAAATAACCATTCAGATTTGTTGGATTGTCTTTGGTTTGGGAGGTTCGAGGCTTCTTTTTGGAATCACATTTTCATTCTTCTTAAATGTCTGCTTAGCTGTATTTTTTTTTCCAAAATGTTTTATTTTTCTTTATTTTGGTAGACCATATTAAATTGACAAAAGTTACAATGTTATTTAGAAAACAGTAAACAATAGAAACAATCACTTACAACATAAAATAACCATTAGAAAAAGAAAAGACTCAAAATAAAACTATATACACTATATACAGCAAGTGCTACAAGTCATCTGCCTAGTATCACCTTTGGAAATAGAAATAACATTTCTAGTTACCTATAATAGTTGACGTAGAGTAACTTAACAACTGTAATTAATCTTTTAATACATGTTCTAGGAGAAGATTCCAATATTGCTGGTAATAAAAGTGTTTGTTCATATTCTTTGTTATGAGTTTAAGTGAGGATATATATTTAACAGCCATACTTCTGAAGCCTGTCCAAGTCAGTTTATTTGGTTCTAACCAATTCTGAGGAATGTATAATTTAGCCAAGACAAAAAGGGTAATTAGAATATGTAGATTTAGTTTTGGGAGTTTATGAATAGAGATATTTAGAATGGCAAATTCCCAAGATAGTGTTGACTTTTCAAATCCCATTTTTCAATCTTGCCTTCAGGAAGCACCAGAGGTCGTGTGTGTGCTTACAATTCCATAGAATGTGTAATAGCACTGCTTTGGGATAGGAGCAGTGTGAGCACTGATGAGTGATTTTGGGGTTGAAAGTATTGAGTTTTGCTGGTGTATGGTATGCATTGTTATTAATCATTAATTGCGTATAAATAAGATTTTTGAATGGAGTCAATTTAAGGTTAAATTCAAAGCCTTGAGACTTATGTTCATCTGTGAGTTCTTTGTTCAGTTCAGACCAATACTTAGAATATAACAGAGATTACTGGTATTTGATTGAGGTAATTAACTTGCGAACATTAGATGATATCTTTTTTTGCAAGATAAAGTTTTAAACAGTGTTATTCAGGTAGTGATGTTAGATTCATTTACTTCCAAGACTGCTATCAGAGCAGATAAGCTCTCTCTGATTTGTCTAAGTATTATTGTACAGCCTTTATGCAAACTGAAGGCAAGTCTAACTTGGCCAAGTGATTTTTCTCTGTGTTTCAGAATATCCCATAGACTACAATGTTTAATTAGCAAGGTGCTTTTCCAGGTTTATCATATTGTTATTTAATTTGATATTTGGGTTCAGGTGGATAGGCTGTAGTAACATAAGGGTCTTTTTTAAATTTAAAGTTTCAAGGAGATTTTGGAATACTCTGATTTTGTGTGTTAAAAAGGATGTAGTTTCAGCTTCCTACAGTTTTCTAGCTTAAGGACAGGAAAAGCTTTTGGATTAATATTAGATTTTTTTAGCATACTCGTACCATATTTTACCCAAGGAGGAGTCCGTTCTTTTGTATTGGGGTTAAATTCCAAAATGTGTACTATTTTATTTGAACAGATAATATCATAATACAATTAGAAATCTGGCAAGCCAAGCCCTGCCTTCTTTGGGATATATAAGTTTTGTATAGCTGATTCTGGTTGACTTTGGGTGCCAAAAAATTTAGACAGTTCTGCATTTATTTTATGGAAATATTTTTTGTAACGATCATAGTTGATGCATTAAATTGATACAGTACTTTAGGTAGAATGTTCGTTTTAATTATTGCAGCTTTGGATAGGTGCAATCATTTCGTATGTCTCCATCTGTAAGCATCTTGTAGAACATCGTTCCAAATTTTATTTATGTTACTATACTTCTCAGATTGGTGACTGTGTTCAAAAGTTATTCCTAAATATTTAAAAGTGTACTTTATCCCAATACCTGATACTGGGAAATATGATCCTTTATGACTTGAGGGGTTTATTGGACAAATAAGAGGTTTTGATTTATTTATTTCATAGTTAGATGTTTTAGAGAATTTTTCAGTTGAGGATAAATTTTTATTTAAGTCTGTATTTGGAAGTTCAAAATATATATTCAAGTCATCAGCAAAGGCTAATAGAATAACCTTATTGTTCAAAACTTTAGGGATATGATACGATTTTTGGTGTGTGTGTGTGTGTGTGTGTGTGTGTGTGTGTGTGTGTGTGTGTGTATATATATATATATATATATATATATATATATATATATATATATATATCTAAAAATAGAGATTCAATATATAGATTGAAAAGATAAGGGGAAAGGGGTACATCTCTGCCTGGTTCCATTTAAAATTGTAGTAGGATTTGAAGATAATTTATTTACATGAAGAGATGCATATGAATTACTGTACAGTATCTATCATTTTTATGAACTCTCTTGGTATGTTAAAATGAGGTAGTGTTGAAAATAAGAAATTTAGATCAACTCGATCAAATGCTTTGCATGCATCTAATACAAGGGCATGTCTCAGATTTTTGTTGTATTTAAGAAGTTTGACTAGAGTGTCAAAGTGTTGTCCCATGCCTGCCTATTATTCATAAAGTCCAATTGTTCAGATGATATAATGTGAGGTAAAACTTTCTTATGCCTTTCAGCTAATAGTGAGGACATAATTTTTATGTCTACATTTAACAAAGAGATCAGCCTATAGTGGAGCGGATTAGATTTATCAGAATTATTTTTTGGAATAAAAATTGTTTTTGATTTATTTAGACAGAGGTCAGTGTTGATACCGTGCTGTCTTACATAGTTGAAAATTTTTAGAAAAATGTTTGATAACTTTTAGGCATATGTTTTGTAGAAGTCAGCGTTATACCCATCTGGGCCGGGGCTTTATTAGATTTCAGTTTGTTTATAACAAAGAATTTCCTGTTGCGTGGAGGGGGCTTTACGATATTTTTCTTGCAATTCACTAATTTTTGGGAACTTGAGGTGATTAAGGAATTCACCACAATCAATATTTGATCATCACAATCAATATTTGAAATTTGGTTATCAGATGAACCATAAATCTTTGTATAAATCACTTCAAAAATATTTAGTACTGCCTGGTCAATATTAAGAGACATGCCTTCATAGTGTATTGGGGATATCCTGGGAATTGCTTGTTTAATGTTAATAATTCTCGCTAAAGTTTTTGAGGTGTTTGCGCCCATTCCGAATATTTAGCTAAGAATTTAATTTCTTGAAATGTATATTGCTGTTGACGCAGTTGGTACAATTCTTTCTATAGTGTACTTAGTTGGGATTCTAAATGTGAATCATTAGTAAATTATATCTTCTTTTCTATCACATTAATTTCAGTAATTAATTTGTCTTCTTTGTCTTTAGATAGTTTTTTTATAATATGCTGCTTTTTGTATGAAAATTCCTCTCATCTTAGTTTTACATGCTGCCCATTGGATATCATTGGGGATATATGTATCAGGTAGACTATTCAGTAGTTCTTCTAAAATATTTGCTATTTCTTGAACTATATCATCTTTTTTTGCAATATGTTAGGGTTCCAGGACCAATTCCATCTTAGAGGTTTTAAACTATCTTTAGTTGTCCAGTTAAGTCTTAGTATAATTCTGGAATGGTCTGAAAAAAAAATCTTGGTTCTTGTTAAGTATCCAATTTTTTCCTTTAAGAAAATTTCTGAAATCAGAAAAAAATCAATTCTTGACCAAGATTTATAGCATTTTGAGTAACATGTAAATTTGTCTTTTGATGGAATGTTACTGCCTAGAGAAAAAGGATCTATAAGGTTGAAGTCGGACATTAAGTCAGTTAGAGCAAGTGAAGCTTGGATGTTATAGGAGTTACCTCTGCCAGTTCTGTCTAGTGACGGGTCAAATACCGTGTTCCAGTCAACCCCCCCAAAAATATAATAATAATCAGGGAATCTATTCAATAAATTGTGGATTTTAACAATAAAGTCCTGTTGTTTTGTACATGGGCCATAAATATTTAAAAATAGAACAGGTTTTTCAAAATGTGAGTTTCGGTATACAAAAAAGGACCACCTACCGTTAACGTCCGACTCCTGAAGGACAATTAGTTTCTGAAAAGATTTTTTAATTAATATTGCCACTCCCTTGGAATTAAAGTTACACCCTGAAGCACTAATAGATTTTATCCATTTTACCCTGTCTTTGTCCCATTCATTTTTTAACAAATGTGTTTCTTGAAAAAAGAGCACACTGGCTTCAGATCTAAATGCTAGGTGCATGAGTAACTTTTTTTCCTCTTGTTTTGCAAACTGTTTACATTCCAAGAATCGATTAACAAGAAGTTATGTACTCACCATAACGTTCGATGTATGTAGTCCATCTCGCCTCACATTCTTACCTGTGGGTTCAGAGCCGAATATCGGCTCCGACTAGGCCAAACTTTTCTAGCTCGAAGTCTTCTATTGGCTGGGCTAAGAAGGTATCCCATGCTGCACTGCTCCATATCCCCAGATCTAGTTTGCTGCAAACACCACACTCATACCCCATGCATAACAACATCCAAGTAAAGAGGAATAAACTAAAGGTGAAGGGAGCTCTAAAAACCAGACCTAACCTCCAGATCCTCCAGGAAGGGGGAAGGTGGGAGGGTAAGTAAGAATGTGAGGCGGATGGACTACATACATCAAACGTTATGGTGAGTACATAACTTCTTGATGTTATGTAGTCCAATCTCGCCTACATTCATACCCGTGGGACAGCGTCCCCAGCACCTACCTCCTGGGAGGCTCAGAGGAAAATACTCCTGAGTACTGTGGAACCAAAGGAAGATCTGCCCCTAGATACCACGTCCAGCTTGTAATGAGTAACAAAGGTGTGAGGAGATGCCCAGGTAGCTGCAGCACAAATATCATCCATAGACAATCTGGAATGATAGGCTGTAGATGTACATACAGCCCGAGTAGAATGAGCCTTGACTGGAAACGGTAGGTCTTTACCCCCTGAGGAATAAGTGAAAGAGATGCAATTTGATATCCATCTGGATAGGGTGATTTTGGAGACAGGTGACCCAATTCTGTTTTCCGAAAAGGGGACAAACAGCTGATCAGATTTTTGGAGATCTTTGGTTCTGTGCAGATAGAAATGTAACTGTCTGTGTACATCCAACTGATGAAATTTAAATTCTGCCTTGTTTGAAAAATGGGGAAAAAAACACTGGCAACTCAATAGATTGATTAAGATTAGATATGGACGCCACTTTAGGAAGAAAAGAAGGGTTTGGTCTAAGAGAAACCCTATACTTATGAAAGATCAAGTATGGAGGTTTGATAGAAAGAGCTTGAATTTCTGAAATGCGTCTGGCTAATGTGATGGCTATTAAAAAGGCAGTTTTCCAGGTCAAGAATTTTAAGTCACAGGTAGCTGCAGGCTCAAAGGGTGGTGAAGTAAGGGCTTGCAGAACAAAATTTAGATCCCAGGGCATGATCAGTTCTGAGACAGGAGGACGGAGTAACAGAGTGCCCTTCAGTAAAGCCTTACAGAGTCTGTGAGCCATCAGACTAGGCTCATTAGCAACATGAAAATTAGAAATCACTCACAATTGAACTTTAATGGTAGCGGATGCTGAGCCCTACTGGAAAAGCATAGACAAAAACTCCAAGATGGAAGCAATTGGAGCTGTGTAAGGGTCAGTTCCTTGGGTATGAGCCCAAATAGAAAACGTCTTCCATTTGCTGGAATAAATCTTCCTAGTACAGGGCTTATGACAGGAAGATAAAATATGAACTGCCTCAGGTGAAAAGTGATGAAGCCTAACTAACGATGGAAGTGGAGTAGCCAGGCTGTCAACCGCAGGGTCTGCAGAGAGGGGTGGAACTGTCCTGACATGTGTCAGTAAGTCTGGTTGTGGGTCCAGAGTCCAAGGTGTGTCCACAATGTAGGGATGGAGAAAGGGGAACCAGACTTGACGAGGCCAGTGTGGAGCAATTAGAATCATTCTGCTTCCCAAGGATTGCGCTTTCTGAATCACTTTTGATAGCAAGGGAAACGGAGGGAAAGCATAAAGCAGACCGGAGGGCCAATCGTGGACTACAGCATCCCTGGGTAACTCCCCCTGTGGGGGGATCAGCGTGAAGTAGCTGCTGCATTTGGCATTGAGGTGGCTGGCAAAAAGGTCGCAGCAAGGCTGACCCCACCTGCTGAATATTCGTTCTGCAACTAGACGATTCAGGGACCACTCGAAAGGCATCAGAATAGCTCTGCTTAGCCTGTCTGCTATCATGTTGGACTTCTCCGGAATGTGCGTTGCCACCAGAAACCGTTGGGAAGATACTGCCCACTGCCACACTAGCATGGCCTCTCTGCACAGGGGGTATGATCTGGTTCCTCCCTGCTTGTTCAGATACCACACCACTGACATATTGTCCGAGTGTATTGCAATAGTCCCGAAGTGTAGAAAGCTCTGAAGTGCCTGCAACGCAAGTAGCACCGCTTTCATCTCTAGGACGTTGATAGGCAGATGTATCTCGTGATCTTGCCACGTGCCTTGGACTGTCCTGCCGAGATAATGCCCCCCCCACCCCATCTGGGAGGCATCCGTGGTCACTGTGGCAACCGGGGGTGGTGGAACGAAGGGTTTTCCCCAGTCCAGATTGTTGGTGCAAAGCCACCAACTGAGATCCTGTTTGCATCTGTCCATGAGCAAAATAGGGTGGGAAAGTGGAAGTCTCTGGAGAGACCATTGAGCAAAAAGGAGCCATTGAAGGAGCCTCATGTGCAATCTCGCTAGAGGGACTAACATAATTGTTGCTGCCATAGTCCCCAGGAGATGGAGAACCCATCTTGCCTTCGCTTTCCTTAGGGGTAGCAGTGTTTGCACCTGTTGCTGTAAGACTCAGATTCTTTCCTGCTATAGAAAGGCTCGCATTTGAACGGTGTCTAGCTCTGCACCTATAAAAGTGACACCCTGTGAGGGCAACAAGGCAGATTTTTCCCAGTTCAGTGTTATGCCAAACTGTTGACATGGTAGCGTCCCTGGTTTGGATTAGTAGATGCCTGGTGGGGGCGGTGAGGAGCCAGTCATCCAGATACGGAAACACTTTGAATCCTTGACGTCTCAAGTGAGCTGTCATCACCGCCATACACTTGGTGAACACCCTGGGGGCTGTGGTGAGACCAAAGGGCAGGGCTCAAAACTGAAAATGACTGGCTCCCAGCCGGAAGCGTAGGTGACTCCTGGATACACTGTCCATTTTGATATGGTAGTAAGCATCCTTGAAGTCGATGGAGCACATCCATACTTCTTTTCCAAACAATGGGAAAATTGACTGTAGTGTGACCATATGGAACTTGGACTTTTGCACATAGTTGTTCAGTTGGCTGAGATCTAATATGGGTCTCAGGTCCCCTGTTCTTTTCGGCACCAAAAAGAATCTTGAGCAAGTCCCTAATCCGATCTGGTCTGAGGGGACATGCTGGATGACTCCTTTTCCTAGCAGCTTTGAAACCTCTGAAGCTGCATGATCCCTTTGACTGGGTGGAACGTTCGGGATTTTTCTGACTGGAGGGGGATCTGATAAAAAGGGGATGACATAACCTCCGGAAATTATTCGTAATACCCATCGGTCCTGGGTGATGCTTTGCCAGGCTTCCGGGTATAATGATATTTGACCCCCGACTGGCTCCAGAAACTCACAGTCGGGCACCCCATCAGGAACGATGGTAGGGAGAGCTGCGAAAGGAATCGCGGTCTCTCGAATTGTGGGGGCCCCCTCTGCCTCTAGGGTGGCGTCTCCCTGAATAACCTCCCCCTCCCTCTGCCTCTGGAGGGGGGCTCACCTTGTGCACCGGAAAAAAACCTCTGTGATTTTTTGAACCACATCTTCCCACCCCTCTGGGCCCTGGGATAAGGCCTAGAGGGAAGGGAAAAATGGACCCGTACAGCAGACAGAGTCTTTCCCTCTTGCTCGCACCTGGTGAAAGTGTCTTTCACCTTGGTTCCGAACAAAGAAAAACCATCAAAGGGGGCGTCAGTGAAAGAAGACTTGAAGGCCTCCGCGAAATGACAAAGGTGCATCCAGGCTTGCCTCCTAAGGGCGACACCTGAGCTTGCTGCCCTACTCGCTCCCTCGGCTGCATATGAAATGAGCCGCATGGAGGAGTTAACGATGGAATTGAGGGTAGACACCTTGACGTTAACCATCTGGGCCACCACCTCAGGAACATTACCCGTGAGAGTATCTTCTAACTCCTTGAGGAGATCTCTCTGGAGCAGAGTAAAATGAGACAGGTAGTTCAGCGACCGTAAGGTAAAGGTTGCGGACGAGAGGGTACGCTTCCCGTACCGGTCCATGGTACTAGACTCCTTGTTAGGAGGATGGACGGAGGAAGAAGTCTCGGCTAATTCCTTCTGAGTGGCCGCCGCCACCACCATGGCATCCACAGGGACTCCTTTGGACAAAAACTCCTTACCCGGGGGAGCAGACAGAAATTTATTGGGTCTCCTGGGTACGGGTTCCACAGAATCAGGATTCTTCCACACCCTCCGACAAATTAAATCCAGGAGCTCGAAGGGTGAGGACATCCAGGAGGCAGAGGGCTGAGCACCAAAGGCCTTCAGGAAGACAGACTCCTCGGAGGGGGCTTTGGACAGCCAGTCACCTCTTTGTTTCAATATCTCCAGGATGTCGGAGAAAGAAACATCGTCAGAGGATGACTTGGGGGACCCCTCCGATTCCTCAAGGTCAGTATCTGAGGTGAGAGACTCATCCTGGGAGTCTATGTGCTTCCTCTTGCACGTTTTCTTTCTAGGGGGCTCCTCAGGCAAAAACTCTGAGGGGCCCTCAGAAACTTGGGGACCACTCGTGGGGGTATCCCTAGGCCTTGGGGCTCCGCTGTCTACAGACAGGTAATCAGAGGTTCTCACCGGAGTGGTAGGGGACAGAATGACTGACCCGCATGATGTGGCTGAAGATCTGGCCAGCACACTCCGCATGGCCTCAAAGGCTGGCCCCCCCTCCCCCCCCGAGTCCGAGGACCGGCCAGCCTCCAAGGCCATGACAGGAGTCGGGGTTCTACGAGCCGAGGCATCGAGTGGGAGACTAAGAACCGAAAGGTGTCCCGAGGTGCCCCCCTTGGGCCTGACTGAAGAATCCCAAGTCCCGAACCCTGTGGATGGTGCCAATGGGGTCGGAGCGAGCTGATGTCGGCACCGATAAGCCCGGAGGGGCCATAGGAACTGACCTAGGAACATCACATGGAGCGGAGCATTCCATCTCCGAAGACAGAGATGCGCTTGGAGGAGGAATAATCGAAGAAGGTGTCGGGACGGGCTCCGGAGATGACTGGGACGGAGCAGAGAACAATTCAGCCAAAACCGGTGACTGAAGGAGCCTCTGCACCACCCTATCAACATCCACATCTGAAAGTGTCCTGGAGGATTTGGAGGACAGGGAGGGAGATCGGGATCGCCTCTCAGGTAACACTGGTCTAGTACTGGGCGATCGGCTCCGAAGAGGTTCCAATATAATTGGAGCAGACACCAGTTCCATCAACACAGACACTTCCTATGGCCCCGAGGACAGTAGAGCCGATGAGGTCGAAGCTAGTTTCATTACTTTCTCCGGTGGCTCAGAGGAGACTGAAGGAGCCGGAGATCTCGTTTTTGATTTTGATTTTGAACTGGAAGCAGAATCTATGGCCTCTTCGAACGAGGGTTTCAAGAGTCCCTTCAGAATTAACTTATTCTTTCTTTCTTGGAGCACCCTGGGACTAAAAGCATGGCAGAAGCTGCAGGACTCCTGCAGGTGGATTGCTCCCAGACAATAAACGCATACTGAATGTCCATCATTGATGGACATCTTGTAACCACACTTAGAGCACTTTTTAAAAACCGAAGGTTTGTACTCCTTGAAATCTTTGGACATCTTGAAAATTAATCACAAATACCAATACAACGAGCAAGTCACTGCCTGACTGGAAAAACAACTACAGTCAAACAAAAACACCACACTAAGCGCGGGAACAAATTTTTCCACAAACAACAGCACACACAATCCTCAGAAGGGACACACACTAAGACGACTAGGGCTAAAAACCTCTAACTAAAACGGTTTTAGACCAAACTCGCATACAGAACAAGGAAGACAGACACTAAAACCTCTAATTCAAACGGTTTTAGATAGCAAAAAACAAACACAGGGACAAGTAAGGGGACGGAATAGGTCCTCTAACTGAAACTGGCCTAGCCCATTGGTACAGCTAGTGGGATACCACAAAAACAATCACACTACAGATTATACCCAAAAAACACCAAATAGAAATAGCTATTAAAATAGCTTTTGTTTGTAACAAATTCTCTCAAGAAGAAGAAAAAAGGTACTTAGCCACAGCCAAGAGCGAGACCACTTCCGAGCTACACGAGCGGCAAACGAGATCTGGGGATATGGAGCAGTGCAGCATGGGATACCTTCTTAGCCTAGCCAATAGAAGACTTCGAGCTAGAAAAGTTTGGCCGAGTCGGAGCCAATATTTGGCTCCGAACCCACAGGTAAAAATGTAGGCGAGATTGGACTACATAACATCCACATTTTTCTCTACTGTTTTCTCCTGTTTGTAATTTTTTTAGTAATTACCTTCTCCATGATATAATAAACCACATAAACCAGATTAGTAGAGTTAACTTTTAAGACTGTAGCACTTGACTCTTTCAGAACTACCCCAGTGCCTAACCACCTAGCCAACCCTTCTGAAAGAGAACATATGTGTATAGGGGAACATGAACACTTAGAATAAGCAAAAAATATTAACCCTTAAACCTCTTCCTAGTAAGTTCATCATAGTTTTTGAAAGATTGTTATACAAAGATATAAGCACTCCTAGAATAGTTATCCTTTAGCAATACACCAATTACACATCAGCTCCTAATTGTAGGGTAGTGCCAAGGTGGTTGTATTACAATTGTGGTTAAAATACTTTTAACAATGAAATAGTAGCACTGATATTAATTCAAGGTGCTTACTACACTAGATTCTATAAAGAAATAGTAGCTGAATTTGTTTCAGTAGTACTGCATTCACCAGGATGGCAGTCAAAATTTAACATCCACGTATAGGGTCATATAATAACATCAAGCAAGATTAATTTGAAAATGGTAATACATATCATCTACTTGTGTTTAAAATGAAAAGCCTTCAATGACCTGATCTAAACCAGAAGTTGTAATTTCTGTTTGTGTAGCATCTGTTAAGCTTTATAGCAAAAAGTCAATCATGTAAAGAATGTTGGTTAAAACAAAAACGTGTAATTTGCCAAGTTTACACTATCATAAGCAACCAGTTTACACAATGTATTTTAGTAACATTATCACTTCTGTCTCATTTCTTCTTCGGCAATGGGAGAAGATCAGAGTAACTTCACCTAGTAAACCAAAAAAAAAAAAAATAGTTTCATATATATATATATATATATATATATATTTACACACAATAAAACAATCAGATTCAACATGTATACCTAAATAGCTTGACCATGTATGCATTTTTATGGTATGGTATATTTGTTCTGCTTGCTCGCTGCATTTCCCATTTTCATGTTATAGTTTGCATAGTCACAAAATGACTGCTTAAGTCGCAAGACAGCTCACATCATTAAAAAGTCAGCTATCCAATCATTTAAATGTGATAGCTTTATATCACATTTGAAACTGCTAGCTCCATGTTATTTTTTTATACCCCAATATTTTCTATTTACCATATATACATATTGAGCGGGCATGGAAAAAACAAGAAAAAGGGTATTTCTACCAATTTAGCTAACATAGTTCTCATACACAGCATCTCTTACTTGGGTCTTAACATCTAGTGTATTATTTACAACAATATGAGTCTTACTGTGCCGTGTTGTTAATTGCTGGAAGAATTCTGTCTTTGGACCTTAAAACCAGTTTTATACTTGTACAAGAAAGCACTGTTATTTCCGTTCTTACCTCAGATCAGTCTGACTGCTTAGTAGTGTTTCTGCACAACTTTAATCAATTCCAAGTTTTCACAATTCCAATGTGCAGTCAGTTTTTGTTGTGGGGTCACAGAGCACATGTAGGAAGCTAGAGAAGCTTTGGATCGTCTCCATAGCCACTTCTGGGTGAAAATACGTATAGTTTCTTTAAGAGGCTAGGGGGGAAAGATTTGCTGGAAAATAATTCTGACCTGAAACCGGATCTTAAATCAACAAACCTTGTATTTTAGGTTTCATGGAGACACTTCCGGTAGGAGTAGCGAGCCTGGTAAAATAAAAGTTATGTTCTTACCATAACGTTCCATGTTAGTTGTCTTCTTCTAGCCTTCTTTCTTGCTGGATGGGTTCGGAGCCGACCTCGGCTCCGACTCGGCCACTCTAAAAGCTCGAGAGTTGGTTCCACCGGCTCGAGGCTCCCCTTATATCCCACAATGCTAGGCGGTATTACCTCAGATCTCGTTTGTAAGCTAGGCCCAGCCAATAATAAATCCAGAACTACTGGAAATGGGAAAACCCACCTCTATAAAAAGAAAGGAAGAAGGTGACCTGATACCTGATGAAGGAATATATGCAAAGTATAGCATATACATATATACAATAGAGGTGGTAGAAAGAGAGGTCACAATCAAACTCCTCTAGGTCTGTCCAGGCTAGGGGGAAGGAGGGTGGGACGCAAGAAAGAAGGTGAGAAGAAGACAACTAACATGGAACGTTATGGTAAGAACATAACTTCTATATGTTAAGTTGTCTATCTCGCCTTCATTCTTGCTGGATGGGACCACGTCCCTAGCACCTTGTCCCGGGTGGCCTATCGGAATAGACTCTTGAGTACAGTGGAACCAAAATTAGCTCTATGTCTAGAAGCTAAATCCAACTTATAATGAGAAATGAAAGTGTGAGGAGTAGCCCATGTAGCTGCTGCACAAATGGTATCAATAGGCAGCCTGTCTTGGAAAGCTATAGAAGTAGCCAAAGCTCTAGTCGAATGGGCCTTAGGTTTGTTAGGCAACTTTTGGTGTCTAATTTCATACACAAAGGAAATCAGGGATGTTAGTCATCTGGAGAGTGATACCTTCGAAACTGAAAGGCCCTTTCTGCCTTCTGCATAAGAGACAAACAACTGGTCAGTTTTCCTGATCTGTTTGGTCCTATCCAAATAATACCTTAATTGACTATGAACATCTAGCCAATGCAATTTTTGTTCAGACCTGTTAGAAAAGTTAGGAAAAAACACAGGGAGGTCAATGTTTTGATTTAGATTTGCGCCAGAGGCTACTTTAGGTAAGAAGGATGGATTGGTCCAAGGATACCCTATCCTTATGAAACAACAGATACGGTGGTCGACTGCTGAGTGCATGAAGCTCTGAGACCCTTCTAGCTGAAGTAATGGCTATCAGAAAGAGAGTCTTCCAGGATAGCAATTTCATTGAACAGGAAGCTGCAGGTTCAAAGGGCGAAGAATCAAAGATGTGAGAACTAAATTAAGGTCCCAAGAAGGAGGAGGATTTCTTATAGGAGGCTTAAGAAGAAAAACTCCCTTCAAGAAAGCTTTGCAAAGCTTGTGAGACATGATGGCAGAATCTGAGATGCCCACATGAAAGTTAGATATAGCTGCAAATTGAACTTTAAGAGTAGAAGGAGATGAACCTGCATGGAAAAGTTCAGCTAGAAAATCAAGGACTATTTGGATGGGAGCAGTGAAAGGATCTATGTCCCCTCCTTGAGCCCAATAGGTGAAACGTTTCCACTTACTAAGATAAATCTTCCGAGTGGAAGATTTATGGGAAGCTATCAAAATATCTCGAACAGAGTGAGATATTTGAGGAAGCCTGGCTAAGGTTGGAACTGGAGGAACCAAGCAGTGAGGTTCAGAGAGGGGAGGGAGCGATGTAACTGACCCGACTGATGGATCAAAAGATCTGGAACTAGGTCCAGATGCCAGGGTTGCTCCAACAGAAATTGATGTAGAAAGGGGAACCAAACCTGTCGAGGCCAGTAAGGAGCAATGAGGATCAATGAGGCCTTCTGAGCGATAGCTTTCTGTATCACTTGAGAGATTAGTGGGAAGGGAGGAATGCATACAGAAGTCCCCGGGGCCAAACTTGGACTAGAGCGTCTCTGCTGGGCTGGCCTGGTAAAGGGAAGAGGGTGAAATAATCTTTGCACTTGCTGTTTTGGGGAGTAGCAAAAAGGACGCAGCAAGGCTGACCCCACTTGAGAAAAATTTTCTCCAAGATAGAATCTTTCAGAGACCACTTGTGAGGCATGAGGATAGCTCTGCTCAACTTGTCCGCGATAAGATTGGACTTCCCGGGGATGTGCGTTGCTATCAGAAACCGCTGAGAAGAAATCGCCCATTGCCACAGTCTGACTGCTTCTCGACATAGGGGGTAGGACCTGGTTCTGCCTTGTTTGTTGATATACCACACTACAGACATGTTGTCCGTCTGAATTGCTATCGTTCCCAAGGGAAGAGAGTCTTGAAGGGCTTGCAACGCTAAAAGCACTGCTCTCATCTCTAGAACATTTATATGCAAGTGGCGTTCGCCTGGTTGCCATATGCCCTGGACTGTTCTGCCCTGATAATGCCCCCCCCACCCGATCAGGGAGGCGTCCGTTGTCAGAGTAGCAACCGGAGGGGGAGGGACAAAGGGTCTTCCTAGGAAGAGCTGGGGGGAAGAAATCCACCAAAGAAGATGATTCTTGCATGCTTGCGTAATCACAATGGTGTGGGACATCGGAAGTTGTTGGTACGACCATTGTGTGAAGAGCATCCATTGAAGGATTCTCATGTGAAATCTGGCTAATAGAAGTAGAGGGATAGCAGCCGCCATAATCCCCAGTACTTTTAGAACTAATCTGACTTTGACTCTGTTGCTGTGGAAGAGAAGGGAGACCAGTTTGTGTATATCTGCTATTCTTTGGTCTATGAGTCTCGCTGACATGTTGACTGTGTCTAGATTTGCGCCTATGAAGGTAATAGCACGACAAGGCGACAAAACAGACTTTTCGCAATTTATTGAGATACCTAACTTTTGAAAAATGCGAAAGGTGTAGTCTCTGGCAAGTAGAAGAAGATGCTTGGTAGGAGCTGTGAGGAGCCAGTCGTCTAAGTATGGAAACACCTGGAATCCTTGACATCTCAGGTGAGAAGCTACCACTGCCATGCATTTGGTAAACACCGGGGGCAGTGGTGAGTCCAAAGGGCAGGGCTCTGAATTGAAAGTGACTGGTTCCCAGCCTGAAGCGGAGGAATCTCCTGGAGCGTCTGTTCATTTTTATATGATAGTACGCATCCTGGAGGTCTATAGAGCACATCCAGTTTTCCTTTCCCAATAGGGGTAGGATGGATTGTAGCGTGACCATCCAAAATCTTGTTTTCTTGACAGACTTGTTCAAGATACTGAGATCCAAAATGGGTCTCCAGTCCCCTGTTTTCTTTGGAACCAAAAAGAACTTTGAGTAGATTCCGGATCCTTGCTGGTCTGCTGGCACTGGCTGAATGGCTCTTTTTGCAAGCAACTTTGATATTTCCAACGCTGCTTGATCCCTTTGAGCAGGTGGAACATCTGGAAGGGATTTTTTTGATTGATTTGGAATGCGAAAGAACGGAATGGAATAGCCTTCAGAAATGATGGACTGTACCCACTTGTCTCGAGTTAGGGATCGCCAGGCTTCTGGGTACAGTGACAATCTTCCCCCGACTGCCTCCGAAGGTGGACAGTCGTGCAACACCTCAGGGATGCTGGAAGGGCTTATCGGAAAAGGTTTCTCGATTGCCCTGGTTCTGCGGACCCCCCCTGCCTCTAGGGCGACGTCTACCATTATTGTTCCCCCCTCTGCCTCTAGAGGGGAACCGACTCTGTCGTCAGGCAAAGTCCCTTGAGATTGTTTATGAACCACATCTTTCCACTTTTCTGGCCTTTGGGGTAAGGTCTAGAAGGAGTAGAAAACAGACTCCGGCAGAAAGAGTTTTGCCATCTGTCTCGCACCTTGTCAAGGTTTCTTTCACTTGAGGACCAAAAGGGACGATCCATCAAACGGGAATTAGTGAAAGACGCTTTTAAAGGGGTCCAAAATTGCACAGCCGCATCCAGGCATGCCGTAAGGCCACACCTGTCCCTGCGGCTCTGCTCACTCCATCAGCCGCATATGAAAGAGGCATGGAGGAGTTAGCTATAGAATTTAGGGTAGCCAGCTGAGTGTTCATCTTATCCTGAAAACCCGCAGCTGTAGGATCCTTTAACATCTCACTCGCTTCCTTGATCAAGTCTCTTTGAAGACGAGTGAAATGACAGAGGTAGTTCAGCGAACGCATAGCAAAGGTCGCTGACGAAAACATCCGCTTCCCGTACCTGTCCATAGACCTAGATTCCTTGTTAGGAGGATGGACAGGCACCGAAGGATCAGCTAGCTCCTTCTTAGTGGTGGCAGCTACCACCATAGCATCCACAGAAAAGTACAGTTTTGTACCTACCATAAATGTAGATGTTCGAGGATTCCATTGCTGCAGTCCTGACTATTGGGGTGCATGAGGGGGTCAAAGGGGGGGGACACCCAGGAGGTGGAAGGGCGAGAGCCAAACACCTCAAGATACACAGATTCATCCACCGAAGGGTTAAGGGCTGGCCAATTTCCCCTCTGTTTCAAGATCTCTAGAATGTCTGCAAAGGAGACATCTTCAGAAGGGGAACGGGGGGAACCCTCGGAATCCTCTAAATCCGTGTCAGAGGTGACAGACTCAGGTGAGTCTATGTGCTTCCTCTTGCACTTTCTCTTCCTAGGGGGCTCCCCTGCCAATTCAGGAAAGGCCTCGGAAGAGGATGAGATCCCCACAGGGGATTCTTGAGGAGCTGGCTCTCTACGGTCTGGGATGAGGGAGTGAGCAGACATAACCTGAGGCACCGAAGAGGGAGGGACAGACGGAGCCGACTGTGGAGTTGAACCGGGTTCCAACACACTCCGCATGACCTCAAATGCACCCCTGTCAGGCAGAGCCAGAGGTCCCCGCTCCGAAAAGCTGAAAACCTCCCTCGGCACCGACAGCGATGGCTCGAGGCGATGTCGGAGCCGAACTCACCAGCGCTGGCGCCGAGAGGAGAGCGGGTCGGACAAGGGTCCGATGCCACTCACCCCCTCGGAGCCGACGAGGGAAGTCCGGCGCCGAGATTCTTCCAAGGAAGAAATCGGAGCCGACGACGGGGCCGAAGACAATTGTATCGGCTCCGACGCCACCACAGTCTCGGTTCCGAAACGCCCCGGCTCCGAGCTCAAAGGAGTCGGAGGAGGAACATTTTGAGAGGTAGGTTAAGCATCGACTGATGAGTCGGGCTCTGAAGCATTTGGGCCAGTGCCTCGGACTTCAGAAGTCGACTCACTACCCTCTGAAGGTCATGGTCAGAAAGTCTCGATGACCTAGAGGAGTGAGATCTATAGCTCCGTTCAGACAGCAAGGGAGATGCTGGAGCCGAATGAATGGAGCCAAGGGACGGTGACCTGGACCTCTTCCTAGATGTCGGTTCCGATGGTCTGATCGGAGCCGACTCAGATATTTCCAATACCTTGGCTCCAGCCGGAGCCGAGGGAACCACAGAAGTAGAAGTTCGAGTCTCATCGGCTCCAGCCAGAGCCGATGTTGTAGTAGACTTCGATGTCTTAGGTGTCGACTCGGTAGCTGGAGTCGAAGACCTAGAAGCCTTAGAAGGTTTGCCCGAAGAAACAGTCGGGGGACCCTCAGGCTTTAGCAAGCCCCGTAAAATGAGCTTATTCTTTCTTTCCTGCAGGACTCTAGGGCTGAAGCCATGGCATACAGCACAAGAGTCCTGCAGGTGTAAAGGTCCCAGGCAGTACACACAAGAAGTGTGACCGTCTGTCAGAGACATTTTCTGACAGCACGAGTCACACTTCTTGAAGCCTGAGACCTTTGAATCCTTGGACATTTCAAGGAACAAGTGTAACCACACACAAGCACAAACACACATACACTCCAAGGGGATGGGAGGGCCCGAAGGCCTAAGGGAAGAACATATAAGTTCTTGAGGTAAAAAAAGGTGAAGAACAAGGAGAAAGGGATAAAAATCCATTAAGGTAAGGGGATACTGTATGGAAAACTAATTTAAAGGGTTTTAGTAAACTTTTTTAAACTATTTCCTACACTAACCTGAAGCCGGTGAAGCAACACGTCTCGATAGCTGTAGCGGCAAACGAGATCTGAGGTAATACCGCCTAGCATTGTGGGATATAAGGGGAGCCTCGAGCCGGTGGAACCAACTCTCGAGCTTTTAGAGTGGCCGAGTCGGAGCCGAGGTCGGCTCCGAACCCATCCAGCAAGAATGAAGGCGAGATAGACAACTTAACATCTATTATTTTCTTCTTTATAAAGTTAATTTTTCATTGCAACAGCTAATCAGTATTTGTTTCTTCGATATTTTAAGATTCTGGAGTTTCATTAAAGGCCTGCAAAAAGGCTGCCCTTGCTTCTCTTGGGGAGTCTGAAAAGTATTTAAACACTTTGTGATGAAATACTAGAGTGTTAGGGTATTTCATTTGAGATTTTATTTTCCAGTTAATTAAATACACACTTTATGAGGACTTTTTGTTTGCTCTGCATTGGGAGGTCTTGAACGAAGGTGATTTTATAGCTATTCCAGGTTATAAACGTTTTGGTTTTAGCTGCTAGCATTATTTTTTGGATGTCTTGATAATTAAGAAGAAGAAGCATATGTTTGGCAGGGTCTTGGTTAGTGAAGCGTATGTTTGGCAGGGTCTTGGTTGGTGCGTAGTGCCCGTTGTACTCTTTCTATGATTATTTCTAATGCAACCATGTCATTCTGTAGTAGGCAGCTGAAGATCTGTTTAACAGTGTGGGTTAATTGATGCTGATCACATTTTTCCGGAATGCCTCTTATCAAGATATAGTTTTGCCAGTCAATAAATGCGATATAACTGGTGAAAAAGAGTGTCCGGTTCCAAGGAAAGAGACAGAAAATACCAAAACTGTTGTTTATTAGTGCATCAGGTTAAGCGCTTTCATCTATCCTCCATAGACTTCTTCAGAACACCATTTCTCAAACTAACAGCCTTTAAATAATACTAATTAATTCAACTTATCCAATCCTGTGATACACCAAATTGATCTCATGAATATTAATTTCATGGATACGGAATGACTCATCCTGACATGGATTCTCATAACACAACAACCATTTAAAATCATGAAAATACATATAAAATAACTAAACAGTTAAATAACTGTTTACGCATGATATAAAATTCATAATATTCAATACTAAAATTACATAGTAAAATAAAAATTAAAATTAAAAAATGTTAAAAATACAACTATTAGTTGCGTCTCACAATGAACACACAAAACTGTGGGAAACTTGTAGCTCGATGAGTATAATCAACTTGGAACAACACCTACCCTACTATTAATATTACTTTTTTCTTACCCATTCTAGGCCCTTAACAGGGGCTTGGTGGGAATACAATCATTTAATCCGGGGTAAGTGGCTGCATTTAATAATATTTGCCACTTCACTTCTCTTTCCCCCAATATACCTTTCATGTCACCTCCTCTAGGATTAATCTTTACACACTCTACAATTGCAAACTAGGTACCTTGAACTGTCTTTCCCAGATAATGCCCCCCACAATCTTGGAAGTTGTCTTTCGCATGAGTTGGTTATGCTAACTTTGTACATCATCGGAAGATCTAGAAATGACCATTGTGTCGAGAGTAACCACTGGAGGATTCTCATGTGAAATCGAGCTAGCGGGATTAGAATAACTGAAGCTGCCATTTTCCCTAGGACTTGTAAAACTAGCTTGGTAGAAGCCCTTTTCTTCCTGTTCAGTGTTCTTACATGACAACGAAGATTGTGTACCCTGTCTTGAGGAAGTTTTGTTGATAAAAACTGCTTTATCTATCTGAGCTCCTATGAAAACCAAGGACTGACATGGTTCTACAGCAGATTTTTCATAACTTATTGTAATTCCTAGGGAGGAACAGAGCTGCAGAGTGTAATCCCTGGCCTGTAACAGATGATGCTAGGTTGAGGTGGAAATGAGCCAGTCGTCCAGATATGGAAACACATGGAATTCTTTGCCTCTCAGGTGAGCTGCCACTACTGCCAAGCACTTGAACACTCTGTGGGGCTGTAGTGAGACCAAAGGGTAGAGCTCGAAACTGGAAGTAACTGGCTCCTAGCTGGAAACATAAGAACCTCCTGGATTGCCTGTCCATTAGAATATGGTAGTACACATCCTGAAGGTCTATGGAGCACATCCAACTGTCTTTTTCCAGAAATGGAAGTATCGACTACAGCATCACCATCCGGAACTTGGATTTCTGGACATATTTGTTCAGATTGCTGAGATCCAGAACGAGTCCCCAGTCCCCTGTTTTCTTTGGAACTAAAAAGAATCTTATCTGGTCTGTGGGGACTTTTTGGATGACTCTCTTTTTCTAGCAACTTTCAAATTTCTAAGGTTGCTTGTTTCCTTTGACTGGGTGGAATGTCTGGAACTAATTTTTTTTACAGGAACGGGATCCGAGAAGGGAATGATATATCTCCTGGATATTATGTTCTGCACCAATCAGTTGGTAGTTATCTTTTGCCAGGTTTTCAGGCTCAGAGACAATTGCCCCCTGACTGCCTCCAGAGGCGAGGAATCGGGTACTCCCTCATGAGTGATGAAAGGGCCCTCCAAAGAAAGATTCTCTGGAGCCCTGATTGTGCGGGCCTCCTCTGCCATGAGAGCGGCATCTTCCATTGTTGTTACCCCCCTGCCCTGGGGGAACTTTCACCCTGTGTGTCATGGAAAGACCCCTAGGATTTTCTGAACCACATCTTCCCACTACCTCTCTGACATTTGGGAAAGGGTCTGGAAGGCGTGGAAAAACATACTCCAAAGGCAGACAAGGTCTTGCCTTCCTGTTCACACCTGGTGAGCGTTTCCTTCATTTTAGGCCCAAACACAGAAGAGCCATCAAAAGGGGCGTTAACAAAGGAAAATGTGAAGGGCTCCATGAAATCGCAAAGGCACATCCAGGCTCTTAAGAGCAATACTTGAACTCATAGCCCTTCTTGTCCCATCTGCTGCATAAGACATTAAACTCATGGAAGAATTTACAACCGAATTGAGGGTGGCGAGTTGAGCATTAACATTATCTGCTACTGCATTAGTTACAGCTCCTTGTAGGGAGTCTGTGAGTCCCTTTAACAGGTCCCTCTGTAGCCTAGTAAAGTGGGTAAGGTAGGTCAGGGACCACTTCCCATATCTAGCCATCATCCTAGAGTCCTTATCAGGAAGATGGATAGAGGAGCTGGTCTCAGATAGCTCCTTTTTAGTGGCCGCTGCCATGACCATAGCATCAATTGCTACACCCTTAGTCAAAAAGGTCTTGTCCTTTGGAGCAGTAATGTATTTGTTTGGCCTTCTAGGAGTAGGCTCTATGGTATCGGAGGTCTCCCATGCCTTCTGTGACATTAAATCCATAAGCTCATCGGAAGGGGGAGTCACCCAAGAGGTGGAAGGGTAAGACCCGAAGGCCTTCAGGTAACCCGACTCCTCAGCCAAAGGGGGGGTGGACTGCCAGTCACCTCTCTGTTTTAATATTATGAAGATGTCTCCAAAAAAGACATCTTCAGGATGTGACCATGGTTACCCTTCTGCATCATTGAGGTCAGTGTCTGATGTGATAGACTCCTCTGGGGAGTCAAGGTGTTTCCTCTTGCAGGTCCTCTTTCGGGAGACCTCTTCAGTGGGATACCTTTGGGATGTTTCAGAAGAGAGGGGAATCTCTTGGTGAGCATCCTGAGGCCTGGGGTCACTGCGATCTTGTGGAAGGGTTACCTGAGAGGACAAACAGAACAAGCCCGAAGAGGGAGGAAGATCTGATGTAGGTTGTGCAATGGACTTGGCAGGAGTCATAACTATCCTCATAACCTTGAAGGCAGACTGCCCCAAGTCCAAGGACTCTCCTGGATCCTACAAAGAAGTAATCGGAGATGAAGACATCCGCGGAATCAGGGACAGAAGCTCCAAAGCCGAGGTAGGAGCAGAACTCACCTGCGCCGAAGCCTCGAAAGGCAGAGTTGGATCCAGAAAGATCCAAGCTGGCTCCGAGGATACAACCAGACAGTGTCAGCTCCTATACGTGTCCTGCTCCGACTGGAGGGAAACACTCAAAGTAGATGTCTGCTCCGAGGAAATCAAAGGTCCGGGAGCTGACACGGACACAATCTGGAAATCGGAGTCTTCCAGCTCCGAAATCAAAGGATGGATTGGAGGAGGAACAGGTACTAGAGGGGTGGATTGGATCTGATCAGATTCCTTTGTGGTCGGATCCAACAAAAGTTTGTCCAGGGCCAGAGTCTTCAATAACTTCTCCAAAACTCAATCCATGTCTTCACAGATAAACTCCTAGTAGACCAAGTAGATAGTGTTGGAGATCTGGACTTAGCTAACAATGGAGATGGAAGCCGTGAAATTACTGGTTCCAGGGAAGGAGAAATTACAGTTGTGTACACTTTCCATAAATGTAGATGTTCGAGTGCATTCACTGTTGCAGTCATCACACTTGGGTTATCAGCTTGCAGGTAGCCCTCAGTCGGCCCGAATACCAGAGTTTTAGTATTTCTGTGTCAGATGCTGTCGCTTCTTCCATGACGTCAGGGGTATAAAAACAGGCAGCTGACGCCATTACATCAGTTTTTCTTGCCCCAAATGTCAGGAGCTCCCAAATAGGGAGCTAGTATATGGTGGGGAAACCACCACCAGTAAAAAAGTAAATACCAATACCATTAGGAATAGCCATAGAGAGGAAAGATAAAGAAAAACAGGGGGCTGGAGGGAGGGAAACCAGGACTGCAACAGTGAATACACTCGAACATCTACATTTATGCTAAGTGTACACAACTGTACTATGTTCTTAGTGTTTCACTGTTGCAGTCATTACACTTGGGTTGATTCCCAAAGCTGAGGATGGGTGGAGGCAGTCAAGAATAGTTAGGGCTGGTTAGTAGTCCCTGAAAGACTGCTGTAGCAAATCCTGCCCTGGATTTGGAAAAGATAGGTAAGTGGTAATGCTTGGTGAAGGTGTGTACAGAACTTCAGGTTTCAGCTTCCAGAATGTCCCTGGTAGGGACTCCACTGAGAAATGCTGTAGAGGTAGAAGCAGCCCTAGTGGAATGTGTTCTGACCCCTTGAGGGGTTGGTTTTCCATGGTGCTTGTAGCAGAAATGGATGCAGTGTGCTATCCATTTGGAAATTGTTTGTTCAGAAATGGCCTTGCCCTCTGCCCCTGTTGCAAAGCTGACTAGCAGCTAGTCAGATTTTCTGAACGGCTTAGTCCTATCAGGGTAGAACCTGAGCTGTCTGTGCACGTCCAATGAGTGCAGGATTTACCCCCTTTACTCTGAGGATTAGGGAAGAAGGTTGGCAAATGGATGGATTGGTTTAGGGCCACACTGGACACCACCTTAGGCATAAAGGTCGGGTTAGTCCTGAGGGAAACCCTGTCAGCATGGAAGATAATAAAGGGTTCCACAGCCATCAGTGCCTGTAGCTCAGACACTCTTCTAGCTTAAGTGATGGCTAGAAGCAAGGCTGCTTTCCAAGAGAGGAATTTTAGCTCTACTGAAGCAGCAGGTTCAAAAGGGGGAAGAGTAAGCTTTTCCAGTACAAAGTTAAGGTCCAATGCAGGGGTGGGTGCTCTCCTTGGGGGCCTTAAGTTGTTAGCCCCTCTCAGGAACTGTTTGATGAGAGGGTGAGAAAACAGAGGTAGCTCAGTGTTGTAATGAGCCGAAATGGCAGAGGCATGAATCTTAATAGAGAAGAAGGACAGCCTTTGTGGAGTAGAGCTCTGATAGGTAATCCAGGATTAGAGGTAAGGAGGGTGCAAGTTGTGTCCTTTCCATTAGACTGAATCCAAGAACAATATATTTTCCACTTTTCCACACAGGATTTCCTAGTACTAGGCCTTCTGGCTTCAAGAATGACATCCAGCACCTGCTTACTTAGAGTTGCTGGTGGAGTATTCAAGAAATAAGCCAGGCTGAAAGATATAGGATTTGTAATTGTGGATGCAAAATCTGTCCCTCCTGCTGTGACAGCAGGGTAGGAGTCTGGAGTAGGTGGCAAGGTAGCACCATTGTCATGCTGCACAGGAGTGGGTGCCAGTGCTGGCGTGGCCAGTTTGGGGCAATCAGAATTGTCCTTGGCCTGTCTTCTTTTATCTTGAGTAGTACTTGAGAGAAGTGGCAGAGGGGGAAAGGCATATATTAAGAGGCTTTCCCATTGAAAGGATAGGGCATCCACTTTCCAGGCCCTGCTGTGAGGGTTCCTGGTGCAGAATTTGCTTAACTGGTGGTTGTGGGGGGAGGCAAAGAGATCCAACTCTGTGGTCCCCCACCTCTGGATCAGGAGGTTGAACGTGCTGGGCTCCAATTTCCAGTCATGTGGGTCTAGCAGCTTTCTGCATACGTCATCTGCCAGTGAATTTTGTTTGCCTGGCAGGAACTGAGCTTGTAGATGGACTTGGTTGTTCAAAGCTGTGCTCCACAGAGTCATGGCTAACCTGCAGAGTGGGTAAGAATGGATTCCCCCCTGCTTGTTTATGTACCACATAACTGTGGTGTTGTTTGTTTTTATCAGCAGTTGTTCTGGAAGGATTAGGTATCTGAAAGCAATCAGAGCATTCTGTACAGCTAGCATCTCCTTTTGGTTGATGTGCAGGAGAATTTGGTTTGGGCTCCAGTGGCCCTGATTGCATTTGCCAGCCATGTGGGCATAGTCTGATACGTCTGTGGTCAGGGTTTGGATGAAGTGGGGTAGAGTAAAATGCAGTCCCTTGTTGTGGTTGCATGCTTCTGCCCACCAAAGGAACTCTGCCCTCACACAAGGTATGATAGGAATGACTGTTTCCATGTCCTGAGAATGTTGACACCAAAGACTTTTTAAGTACCACTACAGTTTCCTCATATGCAGTCTTGCATATGGAATTATCAGAATACATGAGGCCATGAACCCTAGGGCTTGCAGTATTTTTCTTGCAGTTGGCTGGGTTCTGGTGGCCATTTGCTTGAAGCAGTCTGTCAGATAGAATTGCTTTTCTGAAGTGAGAAATGCCATCTGGGAAGTTGTGTCCAAGCCTGCTCCCAGGAATACAATCTTTTGACTGGGCACCAGTTGTGATTTCTTTTCGTCGATGGTGTACCCCAAAGAAGTGAGAAGGCTTTTTACAAATGCCAGGTGTTGAAGCAGCAATTCTTGGCTGTCCGCCTGAATCAGGCAGTCGTCCAAGTACGGGTAAATTTGGATATTTCTCTGCTTGCAGTATGCAATGGCTGGAGCCAGGCATTTTCTGAATACCTTGGGCGCAGTAGATAAGCCAAAAGGAAGTGCAGAGAACTGATAATGCATAGATTCTGCCCTCAAACGTAGATATTTCCTGCATGATTCCCTGACAGGGATGTGCAGATAAGCTTCTCTAGGGTGACTAACCAGGCATCCTTGGCTAGCATAGGGAGAAGCTGTTGTAGGGTAAGCATCTTGAATTTTGGCATTACCAGGAAGGTGTTGAGAATTGAAAGATCCAGGACTGGCTGCTAAAAGCCCTCTTTTCTGGGTACCAGGAATAGTCTGGAGTAGAAACCCTGACCACTTTGTTCTACTGGAACTGGCTGAATAGCTCTGATGTTGAGCAGGGAAAGAATTTGATTTTGACCCTCTGCCCACTGGTTTGGAGGAAGGTCTGGAAACCCGCTTGGAGTTGGCAGTGAATGGAAATACAATTTGTACCCCTGCGATATAATGTTGAGGACCCGCTGGTCCTGAGTGATGGACATCCAGTTTTTTGCATGAAGGGCATGTTTTCCTCCTAGGGGCATAAGCAATTTGGCAGGGCTGGGAGGTAGAGTTGAGAAGTCATTGTGAACTTTTTCCATAGGGAGGTGGCTTACTACTCCCTGTTTTAGGGGTGGGAGCACTCCATTGCTTAGATCTCTGAATAACCTGAGACTGTAGTCTGGGAGGTCTGTTTCCTCTGGGTCTTGTTTGGGAAGGTCTGGAGGGGGCTGGAAAGGACCAGTGTTTTGAAGGGCAATGACTACTGAATCGAGGTGGTTGCACTTATAAGAATTCTTTAACAGCTTGCGTAGATTTAGATTTTTCTTCCATCTTTTTAAGAACTTCTGTTTTGGTGCCAAATAAAACGTCCTTATTTAAAGGAGCTTCTAGTAATTTGGATTTGACATGATCTGACAAGGTCTGCTCCTTCAGCCAAGCATGTCTTCTCAGTACAGAGCCAGTGACTGCAGCCCTGCAAGATGCTTCTAGGGCATCAAAACCACACTGAAAAGTATGCTTACCAACTAAGTTTGCAGAATGCATAAGCTCTTGCAAATCTTTACTTTCTGCACAATCTGGAAATATTACCATTTTTTGTTTAATGAGATCCATAACATGTTGCTGGTACTTCAGCATGTAAAACTGGCAATTCAATGCCTTGATAGCAAGAGTTGCAGAGGTATATACCTTCTTACCCCATCTGTCTAAAGCTCTGGAATCCCTGTCCGAAAGTGTAGGATTTTTGGCTGTAGTAGCCTTAATACCTTTAGGTCCCTGGGAAATGATCTCTGGATCAGCAGTAGAATTCTTGAAAAGAAACTTGTGGGAATCAGGTACTCGGAAGTACCTGTCCAGTTTCCTAGGGGCCGGAGGTAAGGTGTCTAGAGTAAGACTGGATTCCAAGAATACATCATCCACAACATCTAGGACAGGGGGAATAGCTAAAGGCCTGTGCTGAGGTAGCTCTAAAAATTCTCTGAGTCTCTTTTTTGAACTGAGGATAGCCTTGGCATTCCCAATGGAAACGTTCTCAAGGTATGCAAGGTTTCACAACAAGAGAAATCCTCTGGAGGGGAGGCAGAGGGAATGGATTCCTCTGCATCTGAATCCTCATAGGCTGATAAGGGCATGTCCTGATAATCATAAAGGTCAGAGTCATTGGACTCCTGTGGTCTGTAGAATCTGAAGGCAAATGGATTATTTGTCTTTTAGCAGGAGAAGGCTGGCTTCCCCTAATTAGCGTTATATGGTCTTCAGCCATTATAAGTATTTGTTTTTGTGGCATGGGGGCCTGAGCATGCGCTTTGGTTGTCGGTTTTCTAGGCGTAGTGCATACTCTGGGCCTAAGAAACTTGGTAGTTTTGGCTAGAAAAGAACTCGTCGGTTTGATTTGAACATCGGTAGGTCGGAAAACACCCTCAGAAGCCGGTGCCTGCACAGCGGCTCCGGCCCCATCCAAGGTAGAGACATCTGCTGGTTCCATAGTCAAAGAAGCATCTCGCAGCACAGCGGACTCTGAATGCATCTCAGCAGAGGCCTGCAAATTCATAGAAGTGGGCATCAGGGGCTGCAAGGGCGCCTCATTGAGTACCGGCAGACTGGTGACTAGCTTAACTGAAGCATCAGCAGCAGCTTTGGACCTATGCGGCCTCTGTCTTTATCCTTACGTTTTTTCGGAAGATCGGTAGTCGGATGGCTTACCGAAGCCATTTTGGAATATGGAGATCTAGAACAAAAGAATTTAGCAACAAAAATAGCCCGACGACGAATGGTTCGGGTGTTAAACAAGGCACAAAACCGATAGCGAGGGATGTCATGGTCTGGGCCTAAACAGGTGATGCAGTAAGAATGAAAATCTCTGTGAAGTATTTGCTTTCCACAGGCAAGACAATTGTTAACTTTTTCTGACATCGGTTAGGGCAAGAAAAAAGGATCCCCAACGTGGTACTTAACTTTAGAAGACTTCAGGATTATCAACTCAAAAAACGAAAATATCAGGTAGCGGCCGACGGGCACTTGGGAACTGCTTCTGCTTCGGGCTCCTCCTCAGCAAGAAAGACTGATGTAATTTATTTATTTATTTATTCCAGTTTGATGACCGGTGAGGTCCACTGGGCTTGGGGAGCCCATTTTCAGTGGAAGCCCGGGGAGAAAAGCTCCAACAATACTAAGCTACATGAATAATTACTAAGAAACTTTGCATTACTGACAAATAAACAGGTAGCATTCATAAAGAAACAAACAATTACAATTTTGTTTAGGTGTAAAAGACAGGCAAAATGGCCTTGAAGCTAGATTTTACAGTATAGTTATTTATACATAATACAAATAAGCAAGGTTAGCCAGGAGTAAAAGTGGAGGAGACTTTGAGAGGTATACGGTGAAGAGTACAGTTGCATTTCCTGTTTGAGTAAAGGTGAGAATGAAGAATAGTTTTAAAGTTTTCAAGGTTATCGCAGGTCCTAAGAGTGGAGGGAAGAGCATTCCATTTTTATGCTAAGGTGAAGGAAAGCAGAAGTTGACCAGCTGGGCGCTTGGGTTTGTGGATGGTGATTAGGTTTTGGTGGATAGATCTAAGTGTTCTATGGGGAGTATATGGTTGGAGGATACTGGAAAGTGACTTGGTAGGTTGGAATAGTAGTCTATAGGCAGTCGTGATTTGGAGAAAGTCAAGTTGGTTATGGAGTTCAAGCCAGTTTAATGAATGAAGGGAGGAACAGTGATGTGAGGAAGATTTGGCTTTGGTAGCAAATCTGGAGATTTTACTGTAACATACTTCTAGTTTGGAGGATAGTGAGGAGGATAAATTAGTAAGCAGAGGGGCGCCATACAGTAGAGAGGGAAGAAGATAAGTAGTGGCGAGAGTTAGTCTGGTAGCAGGAGAGAGGAAGTGGTTGTTTCTATAAAGCAGGCCGAGTTTTATGTGGGTTTTCTTTATGTTTATATTCTATATATATATATATATATATATATATATATATATCTGTTCTTTTGGGTAGATTCCTAGAGTACCTACACATGACACCATTTTTTAAATTTACCTGTAAGTAGTCAAATGAACAGACAGAATGTTCTAGTGGAAAAAAAATCAGAAATAGGGCTGATGGCTACTAGCCTGTATAGAAAACCAAGTAGAAAGAATTCCATATTACATAAAAATAGCATGCATCCAAGACATGTTATCAAAAACATTATGAAAGGGCAGTTCCTGAGAGCCTCAAGATTACATAGTAAAAATGATGAGTTGGAGATGTCCATGGGAGTGTTTAGAGGATAACTACTTGATAGAGGATATAATCAGACAGAAACAGACACCACCATAGAAGGAGTATATCAAGAACGTCAAGGGAAGGGTAGACCTTACTTCTCAAAACAAACTACAAGAGATAACCCTGAAACTGACTCTAGGGATGAGAAACTCAGGTTCTCCATTACATATGCAAGTGATGTTAGTCAATTTTGTGATATATTTATAGGTTCTTAGGTTCATAGATTAGTATTAGGCTAATTGCCCTTGTGAGCCATTTTAAGCCTAGCCAATTATCCCTTGTGAGACTCAAACCCTGCACCTTGTGTTTGCAAGGCAAACACCTTAACCATTACGCCACCCTCCCAACCCTTCTTTAGGAAGAACTGGAACATATTGTTAGCCACTAAAGAACTTGAAGGCGTCAGACTCTGGGCCTGACTTCTCATTTACAAACAAAAAATCACTTAAAAGGCAGCTATGTTATAAAACCCAAACACATAAGTCCCTGAATGCATCAGATAGGATAGGGACATATATGTGCAGGAACTGCAGCGCTTGTAAGTACATTTTCTCATGTAGCACTTTTGTACATCCACAGCAAATGTTTAGAATTGAATTTAATTTCTATTCAAACTGCAGGACTAGAAATATAGTCTTAGTTTTTGTCAATATTTAAAAGTTTTTTATGTGGGCAAGACCAATAGAATGCTCAAACCATGCATTTTTGAACATATGAGGGACATAGTAAACAAAATGGAGAGCAGTGCCCTATCTAAACATGTAGAAGCTGAAGGGATGCACCATGTTTTTAATTTTTTAGTTCTAGAAGTTCTGGAAGAAAATATCAGAGGGGGTGACATTAGAAACAGAACAGAAGAGGCTGAGCAAAAATGGATTCTGCAACTAAATGCAGAGAAATCCCCAGGCATTAATGAAACTGTTTCTTTGAAACCATTTTTAAAGGCAAGAGCCTTAAAGCACTAATTCCCTTCTACATGGTTCTATAGGCATTCACATTTGAACTTGCATACTGTTTTTAACAGTTTTATGTCTGTTTATGTTTCTTTCTACTATTTTTAAATTGAGTCTGATATAAATATTTAATTGTTTGTCTTAACTGATTAGTCACTTTGAAAGTATATATATCAAGGAAGGCGTGGGATATTTTATTAAGTCTGATGAAGCAACCTGGAAGGTAGTGAAAGTGCTCACTTTGTTCTTGCAATAAAGAATTTTCCTTCTACTGTGGCAGTTTGACTTTTTATACATACTATAAGTTATGTACTTACCCTAACGTTCCATTTCTGTTGCCCATTTTCATTCTTCCTCAACTTATGGGTTCAGATCCGATCTCTTGGATCCAACTCAGGTGTTTGCGAAAGCTCGTGGAAACCAGAAACTCTCGAGCTACTTCCTTACCCATAATGCACCAACCTCAACTACCTCAGATTTTGTTTGCTAAGAAAGCAGAAAGCCACTATTTTGTCACAGAGAGAGGAGACTATATCTGAAGCTATATATCAAGGAAGTGGCATACTCACAACAACACTCGCTCTTCCAGGAGTTCGTAAAGCAGGGGGAAAGGTAGGAGGGGAGTTCAGGTCCTCTGATTGATTCTAATAGTTATCATGCAATATATTATATGCCATAGTCATTACCCCTTTTATAAAAGCAGCTTCAGTTTGAGAATCAACTAAACTCCAACAAAGCCGGTCTTTCACTTAGCACTCCCCCTCTTCTTTTCTGTTTGCCTATATTCCTGAATCAATTCCTGGTGGGGAAGGTAGTGTCTGACCCATATTACCAACTTCTGCTTATCCCCAATCCCCTAAATTATTTGCTCCCAGCAAGCCAAATAAGTCTTAATATAAAAAGGTATTGCTACTTCAAAGGAAGTAATCAGGGGCAATACTTAACGCAACATGGTTTTTCTGCCATCTTTCAAAAAAATGTATGCAAAAATAACTATGAAGATATAAGACTGATGCCTTGAAGCATGGCAATTAAATATTATTTCAAAGGAGGGGTAAGAAATAGTTAGAAAAGAGTGCCTTTTGAAACAACAGAGTTAAAAAGACAGCAATGGAATTCAAACAGGCATGAGGCAGACATGCAGTTCTTAATGGCTGAGAATATACATAAATTGTTGGTTAAGTATAATCTGCAACTTACCCAGCACTTATGAAAACTAGAAGATTCTTAAGCTGAGTGGCGACTATCTTCTACCAAATTTCAGGTTTCTATAGGTATGTTCATATCCATTTCACAATTCACAACTACACAGTTTACACTCAGACATTCAGCTTTCACAACGTTTGTTCAGTAGGACAATAAAACATCAGTTATTGTTTGGTATGTACTTACTTGCAGGATTTATGTGAACAAGGTTTGAAGACAGCAGAGATTGGATGAGCATAACAGATGGGGCACAGGTCCTCTTCGCTAGTTGGCTGTTAAAAAAAAAAAAAAAGGAAAAAAAAAAAAAAGAAAATGGTTGTTACTTTATGAAAGATAAAGAAGTTACACTAGCAACTTTCCTTAGTTTACTATAAAACAATTCCTTGTTCTGTGGAAGCCTGCAGATTTATTAAAGTGTTTTCTACATGTAGCAATGGAAAGTATTACAGAAGTCCTCTGTGCTATCAGAAATAAGGTGCTGGGCTTGCTAAAGTCCAGTAAACCTAGTCTCTACATTGTCAATCAAAGAGCTACGTCAGTACCTGCAGAATAAAAGGTATTTAATTGTGAGGTAATTTTAAAAGCAGTGACAGTATGACATGGTACTTTAATGAGTTGTGAATATGCTAGTCTCTGCATATCTGCATTTGGTTTGTACAGTCTACACTTGCTTTCTGTATGACAGAGTAAAACACAATACAAAACCAAAGTCATTCCTAATGTAGAGAGGCTGTCGCAGTCTTGTTAATAAAAAGGGGAGAATGTGACAATGAGATTCTTTAATGCCACTTCACTAGCACTGTATAACTTGCTTTGTTGTGCTAATGCTGCTTAATATTAATGTTGCACAAGGTGCTAGAAAGCAAAACTATTCAATACAAAAACAGCATCAAAGATATTTGAAAAGAAATACAGACAAAGGTACGCAGATATGGAAAATGTACAATACAAAAATAACAAAACAAAAGGGGGAAAGTAGAACACAGGATTAGTAATGGGGAAGTTAAATAGAAACTGAAGTTATGGATTACCTGCAAAGTGAAGGTTTTAGTGCAGAAAATCTAACCCTGATAACATCACAGCATAAAAGAATAATGAATTCCCAAATTAAGGAAAAACCAGTGGAGTGGGAAGCATTTTAACAGTTG
Organism: Protopterus annectens; assembly: GCF_019279795.1. NCBI lineage: Eukaryota > Metazoa > Chordata > Ceratodontiformes > Protopteridae > Protopterus > Protopterus annectens. The sequence goes on along the minus strand of NC_056739.1, from coordinate 1,181,130,070 downwards.
CCATATGAAGATACTTTGGAGCCTTCAGTAGGAAACCAGTACAAAAGTTAATTTGGAGTTGCACTGCAAGGGAAGGAACAGAAAATGTGGCAACTCTGACACAGTCAGTGTTGTGGAGTGATAGACCATAGAGTTCCCATGTGAAATAGCAACAGATGACACAGGGTAAAGTTGAACAGAATAAGGCACATGAAGATTTTCTGGAACTTTCTGTAGAATGCCCGCAGGAAATGGAAAAAGTACAGTTGTGTACACTTACCATAAATGTAGATGTTCGAGTGTCTTCACTGTTGCAGTCATGACTGTAGGGTTCTCCCCTACCGGCAGGCAGTCCTCGGTCGGCCAGAATCCCAAAGTCTGGGTCCGGCGTCGGCTGTTCAGCCATGCTCCCTGACGTCAGAGCGCCAGGAGTACAAAGCTGACAGCCGATGCCATGCTCTCCAGTTTTTCTTGCCCCAGATGTCAGGAGTTCCAAAATGAGTAAGATCCCATACCCTTTGCAAATACACCTCAGAAGAAGGGTGGAAAAAAAAAAAAAGAACCACACAAAAGAAAAAATAAGAGGGGACAGGAGGGAGGGAAACCCAGACTGCAACAGTGAAGACACTCGAACATCTACATTTATGGTAAGTGTACACAACTGTACTATGTTCATCGTGTTTCACTGTTGCAGTCATGACTGTAGGGTTGAATCCCAAAGCAGAATAAAAGGGAGGTGGTCATAAAGTAGAGGGGGCGGCTAAAAGGCCCTGCAAGACTGCAGAAGCAAAGCCTGCCCTAGACTTGGAGTAAAGAGGTAGATTTGTAGTGCTTAGAAAAAGTATGCACTGAACTCCAAGTTGCAGCTTCCAAAATGTCCTTGATAGGAACTCCTCTGAGGAAGGCAGCTGAAGTGGCAGCAGCTCTGGTAGAGTGAGTCCTTATAGTCCCTGGTATTTGCTTTCCATGGTGTGAATAGCAAAATCTGATTCCATGAGCAATCCATTTGGAAATGGTCTGTTTTGAAATAGCTTTACCATGGGAACTTGAAGCATAAGAAACAAACAATTGCTCTGATTTCCTGATGTCCTTGGTTCTGTCCAGGTAAAAACATAGTTGTCTGTGTACATCCAAGGAATGCAAGATGCGGAGTGGGGTTAAAAAGTTGGCAAGTGAATAGTTTGATTTAAAGCCACTTTGGAAATCACCTTAGGCATAAAAGTAGGATTAGTCCTTAAAGACACCCTGTCTTGATGAAAAATAATATAAGGTTCCACAGCCATGAGAGCTTGCAACTCCGAGACTCTCCTGGCAGAGGTCAGAGCTAACAGGATAGCTGTCTTCCAAGATAAAAACTTGATGTCAGCTTTGGCAGCAGGCTCAAAAGGAGGTAAGGTGAGTTTTTCCAAAACATAGTTGAGATCCCAAGCAGGAATGGGAGGAGATCTAGGGGGCCTTAAGTTCTTAGCTCCTCTGAGAAACTCATGAGCTGGTGGGAAAAGATTGGAGGGTCTGTATAATAATGAGCAGAAATAGCAGAGGCATGTATCTTTATTGAAGAGAAAGAGAGACCCTTATGTAAGAGGTCTGTCAGGTAAAGTAAAATCAGAGGAATGTTAGGAATAAGAGGATCATTATCCTGAGCCTGCATCCAGGAACAAAATCTTTTCCATTTTCCTGCATAAGATTTTCTAGTGCTAGGACGTCTGGCTTCTAAAATGACATCCATAACCTGCTTGGGTAGGAGAGAATGAATCAAAGACCCTGGATTAACCAGGCCGCCAGGCTGAGAGTTTTGACATGGGAGTGAAGAACCTGACCCTGGTGTTGGGACAGAAGGTTCGGAGTCCGTGGTAAAACCCAAGGGGGCTCCAGACAAAGGTTTTTCAGTGTTTGGTACCAAAACTGTCGAGGCCAATTTGGGGCCAGCAAGATTATCATCTTGGGCTTGTCCTGTTTGATCTTTAATAATACCCGTGGAAGAAGAGGAAGAGGTGAAAAGGCATACCCTGAGAGGTTTCTCCAACTGAATGAGAGTGCATCCACTTTCCAAGCTAGTTCGTGGAATGTCCTGGTGCAAAAAATCTGTAGTTGACGATTGAGGTGGGATGCAAAGAGGTCTATGTGAGGACATCCCCAGACTGCTGTAATCATCTTGAATATTTCGGTGTCCAACATCCATTTGTGTGGGTCCGATAGGTTTCTGCTCAGACTGTCTGCCAGGAAGTTTTGCTTCCCTGGTAGAAACTGAGCTTGAAGGTCCAGTTTGCAAGCTAGAGCTGTGTTCCAAAGATTCATGGCTAGTCTGCAAAGGGGATAGGAATGAGATCCCCCTTGCTTGTTTATGTACCACATAACTGTGGTGTTGTCTGTCCGTATCAGTAGTTGTCCTGGTTGTAGAAGATTCCTGAAGGCCAATAGAGCTTTCTGAATGGCTAACATTTCCTTTAAATTGATATGCAGGCGCTTCTGATCCTTTGCCCAAAGGCCCTGCAGACAGTTGCCCTGAAAATGGGCTCCCCATGCATAATCTGAGGCATCCGTGGTTAGTATCGGAGTGGCAGGAGGCAGACAGAAGGGTTTTCCTTTGTTTAGAGTACATGCCTTGAACCACCAAAGGACTTCCTTTTGAAGACAAGGCAGGACGGAGATCTGTATGTCTAAACTGTGGCAATGCTGAGACCATACACTTTTTAGGTACCACTGTATTTTCCTCATATGTAGTCTTGCATATGGTACGAGAAGGATGCAGGAGGCCATGTAACCCAAAGCCTGCAGGAATCTCCTTGCAGATAGCTGAGTTAATGTTGCCAAGGTTTTGAACGTTGAAGCCAGCTGTAATTGTTTTTCGTATGTCAGAAATGCCATCTGGGTTGTTGTGTTTAGAAGCCCAGAAAAATTATCTGTTGTGAGGGTGTCAAATTTGACTTTTTTATGTTTACAGTGAATCCCAGGAACTTGAGAAGATTCTGAACAAACTCTAGATGCTGGAGTAAGACATCCTTGCCTGAATAAGACAGTCGTCCAGATAAGGGTAAATTTGAATTCCCTTGAGTCGGCAATAAGCTACTACTGGAGCCAGGCATTTGGTGAAGACCCTGGGCGCAATAGACAATCCAAAGGGCAGCGCAGAGAATTGATAGTGCCTCGATCCGGCCTTGAACCTGAGGTATTTTCTGCATTCTTGCCTAATGCGAATGTGTAAATATGCCTCCTTTAAATCCAAAGTTACCATCCATGCATTTTTGGTCAGCATTGGAAGTAGCTGCTGTAGAGTAAGCATCTTGAATTTTGGTATCTCGAGGAAAGTGTTTAAGATTGACAGATCCAGAATGGGTATCCATGAATTTTGCTTCCTGGGGACTAGAAAGAGCCTTGAGTAAAAACCTTGTCCCCTCTCTAAAAGTGGAACTAGTTCTATGGCTTTCATAGCCAAGAGAGCTTCCACCTGGTAGCCTCTAACCATTGATGTTTTGGAAGATCTAGCCATCCGTTTGGTCTTGGTAGGGTATGAAAATGGAATTTGTAACCTCTTGAAACCACATCCAGAACCCACTTGTCTTGGGTTATATGAGTCCAATTTAGGTGAAAAAGAGAAAGTTTTCCTCCGAGAGGGGCTTCCAGGCAAGAAGTTCCTGCAGCCCAACAGAGGGAGTCATTGAGTCTGTTTTCTATGAGCTTGCGACCTGTCTTCTCCTCCCCTAGGGGTGGAAGCAGTCCACTGTCTTGGTCTATAAGAGGCTTGCATTTGAGGCCTTCCTCGGGAGCGTCTGTATCTACCCCTCTGAGTCCTGTCTGAATTGGGAAAGGACCAATTTTTTGTAGGCCAATTCCTACTAAATCTGGGTGGCTGTACTTGTAATAAATCTTTAACTGTTTGCATGGATTTTGCCTTGTCCTCCATCTTCTTTATCACCTCTTCAGCTTTAGATCCAAACAAAACATTATGCTTAACAGGAGCATCCAATAATTTAGCTTTTACTTGATCTGGAAAATTTTGTTCCTTTAACCATGCATGCCTTCTAATGACTGTGCCAGAGGCAGCAGCCCTACAAGAAGCCTCTAAGGCATCAAATTCACAGTGTAAACCATGCTTCCCAACTTGTTCAGTGGCATGCATTAAGTCATGTAATTCCTTATCATCTGCACAGGCGGAAATGGAAGTTAGCTTTTGTTTTAAAACAGACATGAGAAATTGCTGGTATTTTAGCATATGAAACTGACAGTTTAAAGCCCTAATAGATAAAGTAGCAGAAGTGTACACTTTTTTGCCCCATCTTTCTAAAGATCTAGAATCTTTCTCAGTGGGAATGGGTTTTTTAACAGAAGCGGCTTAACCCCCTTAGGACCCTGAGAAATGGTTTCAGGGTCAGCAGTAGGATTCTTGTATAAAAACTGGTGGGAATCAGGAACCCTATAATATCTGTCAGGCTTAACAGGAGCTGGAGGAAAAGAGTCAGGAGTTAAGTTAGCCTCCGAAAAAGCATCATCCACAATATCCAAAATAGGGGGAATAGCCAGGGGTCTATGTTGGGGAAGAAGAAGAAAATCCCTTAGTCTTTTCTTAGATTCCGAGTACTCCTGTCCTTCCCAGTGAAAATGTTCCCTCATTTCATGCAAAGTTTCCCCAAAAGAGAAATCCTCAGGGGGAGAAGCTGAAGGAATGGATTCCTCAGCATCAGAATCCTCATAAGGAGGGAAAGAATATTCCTGGTCAGAAGAAGAAACTGAAGAAACAGAAGCTTGATCAGAGGAGTCATAACTTGGCCTTTTATCTGGAGGGGGATGTGAACCCTTAATCATAGTAAGTAAGTCCACCACCATCTTAAGTAACTATTTCTGAGACTTGGGTGCCGGATCAGAAGAGGCCTGGGCTGCAGTCTTTGATTTGGAAGGAGTCTTTGCCTTTGGCTTTGCCTTTATTAGAAGCTAAGTAGGCCTGAAAACCCCTTCGGAAGCTGGTACCTGCACAGCGGCTCTGGACCCATCCGAAGGAGCATTGTCCAAAGGTCCAGCAACAGAAATATTCAAAGGCCTAGTTGGCTCCTCGTGGGAGTCCGTTTCAGCCATCGGTTCTGAAATGGCCGACGACAGGGGCTGCAAAAGCACCTCACTGACGACGGCCGAACCTGAAGCTGGCTCTGCTTGTACAACATCGTCTGATTTGGACCTCGGAGGCCTGTCTTTATCCTTGCGTCGTTTGTGAACTCCGGTAGCCGGAACCGTATCCGACATTTTATAATTAAAACGCCTACCGAAGTAATGAAATGCAAAATTGTACCTTCGTTTAATCGTACGTTGATTGAATCTATCACAAAACCGACAACTAGCTACGTCGTGGTCAGGGCCTAAGCAAGGAATACAGTAAGAATGAAAATCCTTATGAGGTATTTGCTTCCCACATGAAATACAATTATTAACTTTTTCTGACATCGGACTGGAGCAAGAAAAAAGTTTCCCCAACGGGGTACTTAGCTTTGAGTAGGAGAAGAAAATCTTCAGACTGAAGTACGTTTATAAAAAATTGTCAGGAGTCAGCCGACCGGCACTTGCGAACTGCTATCACCACACAGCAAGAAAGACTGGAGAACATGGCGTCGGCTGTCAGCTTTGTACTCCTGGCGCTCTGATGTCAGGGAGCATGGCTGAACAGCCGATGCCGGACCCAGACTTTGGGATTCTGGCCGACCGAGGACTGCCTGCCAGCAGGGGAGAACCCTACAGTCATGACTGCAACAGTGAAACATGATGAACATCAAAGAATGTGCCCTTGGTTTAGAAGAAAATGATCCAAGAGAAGAATTGCTTTTATTTAAAAGACATGGACAGACATATTATGACTAATGAAAGATATAGACAACAGAAAGTCAATAAGACCCAAAATGTTAGAAGTTTGATCAAACAAATGAACACATTAGTTAAGACTGTTCATGGAAATTCCTGTGATATAACAGAAGTAAATAGGATATATTACTGTAAACATAAATTAATAACAGATAAAGTCTTACCATAAAAACACACAACAGTAAGGAAAAGGAAGGGGAGAGATCAAATGCCATCACTGAAGCATCGAATAAAGAAAACTATAACGCAATTGATACAAGAAGTGTTGCTATTAAAGAGAACAGAAGAGGGAACAGATCAACAAAAATACTCAAAAAGAGAGATGTAATAAAAGGAATGCTTAGTATCAGACCAGACCAAGATCTATCATACACTACTGCAAATAATGCACTAATGAGATCAGCAAAGAGAGACAAAACTTAGAAGATACGTAGATAAACAAAGGAAAAGTACAATATCAACAATTTACTGATGACCTAAAAACTTTTAAAGAGCACTGGGAAACCAGGCAAAAGGAATATAAACACTAGCAAAAAAAGAAATAATAGACACATTTTGAAGAAATGTTAATAAGATCCTGTGGAACATAACAAAGATGCTGAGTGGACAGAAGAAGTAAAAGAAAGAATAAGAAGTTCAAATGTACAGGATATGAAATGGGATGAAGTAATGACCAGAGAAATCGAAACAAAATTAAGAAAAGCTTCTAATTGGAAAACTCCAGGCCCAGATGCAGTACCTAACGTCTGGCTAAAAGTATTAACATCTTTACAAGAAGATTTAGTCATGAGTAAGAGCTATTTATATGCACACCCCAAACAGACGCCATCCTGGTTGATAACAGGAAAAACAATACTCCTCCTTAACAGTGAATCTGCAAGATATCCTAAAAACCAGAGGTAACAACTTGCCTTCCAATGATGTATAGACTACACACTGGAATTGATACCGACAGTTTACACTCATTTAGAAGAAAACTCAATCTTGGCAAAAGAACAAAAGGGTAACAACAGAAAATCATATGCAACAAAGGAAAATTTGTTAAATAAAGCCGCAATGGAGAACTGTAAAAACGGGAAGAATCTAAATATGGCATGGATAGACTACAAAAAAGCACATGACAGCATCCCACATTCATGGATAAAAGTGTGCTTACAAATGTATAAGATACACCTTACATCAATCAATTGCATTACAGTAACCATGAAACATTGGCAAACTACTTTGCAGTTAAGTCATAATAAAGGACAAATTATTATCCAGGGATAACAACTCAAAGGAGGATATTCCACAGTGACTCTGACACTGTTCCTCTTTTGTCTTGCTCTTAACCCATTAAGCTGTCTACTTAATAGATTAGGTCATGGTTACAATTTGTCTCACAGAAAACAACAAAGTGTATCATCTTCTCTTTGTGGATGATTTAAAACTGCATAGTTCATTACATGAGGAACTGAAAGTACAACTGCAATTAGTCAAAACTTACTCAGATAATGTAAGAATGTCATTTGGTCTTGATAAATGTGCAAAAGTGACCCTTAAAGCAGGAAAGCTGCAGCACCAAAAAAATATCAGGATTGGACAGGAGTGTGATATGAAAGAACTTGATAAGAGGGAGTGTATAAATATTTGGTAATTGATGGAGGATCAACAATAACACATGAACAAATGTGAATAAAACGTAGTAAGGAATATTTTAGAAGACTAAAACTAATACTGAAAACAGCTCTAACATCTAGGAACAAAGTCCAAGCTATAAACCAATTTGCTCTTCCTGTTCTAACTCATAGTTTCGGGGTGATTAACTGGCCCCAAAAGGTATTGGATCAGTTGGACAGGAAAACAAGAAAAATGCTTCATGCTTATCAAATGAGTTATAAAAATCAGTGCATACCAAGATTATACATTCCTTGTTCTGGAGGAGGTCTGGGCCACCTCGAAATTGATTACATGTATAGATCTGCAATCGTAGGGCTGCATACATATTTGCTGACCTCACAAGACTCAAGCATACAGAAAGTTTTAAAATATGAGGAGAACAAGTCTAAGATGACTTCCCTGCTTAATTTAGCAGAAGCATATCTGTGCCAAGCGGGAATGGAAATCACACCATAAGTAGATACAAAATCAAGCAGCAACTGTATGTGCCAAAAAACCAAAACAAAAAAAAAAAGAATATAAGGGGAAGGACCAGAAGAGAAGGCAAGAAATGTGGAAAATGCATATAGTTGCAAGTACAGAAACTCCTGGAATAACCTCATGACAACCAGGATTTAATAAAGGAATGGTTAAGGCGAGTTGAATTTAAACAAAAAAAAATTTAATATTGGTGGCCCAGGATAGTGGACTATATACAATCTGATTTACAAAGTCCATTGAACATGTCAGAGAAATCGACAAATGCACATTTTGTAAAACAGAATTGGAAACAGTCACACATCTTTTTGCTGGGTGTAATACACTAATGCAGAAGGCCTACATACTGAAAGGCATAACAATGTGGCAAGACTGTTGCTTTGATTGTGCAAACATTATAATATTGAAGTAGCTGACAAGCATTGGAAACATAAGCCACAAAGCAGTATACAAAATTATGAAGTTTATATCAAATGGGATCACCCACTGCCAACAGTAAAAAAAAAATAAATGTGAGAAGACCAGACATAGTAGTCCAGGAAAAGAAGACATAAGTAGCATTGATTATTGAAATTACCACACCTAGTGATTACAGTGTCTGAAGTACAGAGAGAGACAGAGTCAAAGTACCAGGATTTGCAGGCAGAAACAAGGGCAATGTGAAGGAAGGATACTCAGACAGTTTCAATAGTAGCAGGAGTAATGAGTCTCATAAAAAAGAATTTACAGTCATATTTAGTTAAGTTACAGATAGTATGAATTGCAGAAGGAGTCAATTCTGGGCACATTGCAGGTGCTGCAAAGAGCACTTTTGGCTAACATCAAAGATTGAAACAATACTGATTTCATGAACTTTAATCATACTTTGACTTAGGAATGGGGTCCATTGTTGGCATGATATTAGAAACCCAAAAGTCTTGGGGAAATTAAAAAGGCAGAAATCAGTGCATGTAACTTGAGTACATTTGTACTATACAATTAAGTAAAGTGCACTGGAATATAAATAAACATTTCATTATGCAATACTTAATGAACACCTGATTCAAAAATATAGAATCTACATAGTGTTGGGGGTGCGTGCATGTTATATCATCATTGGAGATGGAACTGAAGTGCAGTTTTGGTGACTTCTTTTGCCTGGGATATCAAGCATAAATCTGTTAGTAGATAGTAGGTAGTAGACTGTACCCTGGTCAACAGAACCTCAGGCATTTTTTCAGCTCTTGGCATCCCTACTTATGATTGAGTTGTGCAGGAAGCTTTGACCAGTGCCAGGTTATGATGGCTTATGCAAGCCTAACACAGCCTAACAATGGCATTGAAAACGTTGAGCTACACTTAACAAAACTCAAAGAGCTTCAGTGTGGCAACAACTATGAGTAAATGTAGCAGAATGGGTTTCCTGTAACACCATGTTTTTCTATAGAGAGATTTTTTATGCTCAATATTAATGCTGTACAAGGTGCTTGAAAGATATAATATATTTATAATGTTTAGCATAGCACTTTAAGATGTGCAGCAGCAGATTTACCTTTAATCCTACCCATTGACGCCTTCTGGGATGAATACAAAGTATAATTTGAAAAGAGTGAGAAACAATGATCATATTTATAATATTCTGTACAGAAATGTTTATGTTAAAACTACGGGATCAGAACAGGATCAGTGCATACATAAATGACGCAAGGCCTTCTTATAATACAATGTTTTTGATAAAAAAAAAAAAAAAAGTCTTTCAGAAGTGAAGATTAAAGGCTCAGTTAGAGGGTCTTATTACAACCAAGTTAAAAACTGGCATGTTTTATGGACTTTCCAAGAAAATTATTCAGTGTGAGTTTAAAATGTATTTTAATAAGGGCAAATAACTTTGCCTCTATCAGCAATGATGAAAGTGAACAAGAAAACTAATTACTGCAGATCATGTACTTATTTTACACGAGGAATGGAGTTCATGCACTTTTTTTCTATTTGTATTTGAAAATAATTTCTTAAATTAGTATCCAATAGATTTGAAATGATGCAGTCTTTTTTTGTCTTCTTAACTTAAATTTTTTTTTCCTAAGCTGAAGAAATGTTCTGAAGCACAAATTTTTCAGACGAATGCTTTTCATCACACATTTCTGGGCAAGGGTTATGTAGTCAGCAAATGTTTCATCGAAAACACAATACCATGAGTTCATGTAAGGAAAAGTTTAAAAAGACAGTCCATGTACCTCTTCACTTTTGCACCCTGTTACTAAAAATAACTGCCTCTGACACTTTATCAAGCTGAGAAAAATTTGCAAATTTAAGGAAACAGGATGTTAAAAATATAAAAATTATTACATGAACCATAGTGGGTAATGTGATGACATTCACAGATATAAATGCTGTTTTGGTAAAGCAGTTATGACTGTTGCTTAGATTCTCATTACTGCATTAATTTCACAACAGCTGTGTGGCCAACAGATGGAAAATGGTGCCATCTTTTAACACCTTTATTAAACTATTACTCAAGACATGGGCAAACACAGATTAACAGAAAAGAAAACAGACCATATTAACATTTCCCATTTACATATATTATTGTGTCACATATCTTTTCTTCCTTTATAACTATCATCAGGCCAAACTGCTGAATTCCTGCCTTCCCTCTTCCAGTTCTTTTATCTTTTTTATAATACTCATCACTTCAAATACATATTCTTTAGACTTTGATTTCTATTTTTCTAGCAATTGCTTTTTTGGCAGCCAACAAAATTTGCCTTCATGAGGCATTACTATGTGTAGGTAATTCAGATCCTGTATCCCAGTCCCAAAGAATAATTTCCTTAGGTATAGTCATTTGCTCACCCATTTTTTTTTGACAGAGTACTCTGCAGGAAATTTTTTAAATCTACCAATTTTTAAAATCTGCCAACTCATTACATTCTCAAAACATATGTTCCTGGTTACCTTTCCTCCCCATCACACCTCCAACATTTGCTATCTATCTCAGGAAAAATTCTTTGAAGTCTGCGTGTGGTATAAAAATACCTATGCAACCACTTCCAAGAAAAGATCCTAAACCTTTTGGACTTGGTTGACCACTTGGGAGTCATACCTATCTCCTCTCATTGTTCCATTGTAAACTGATTTTCTAGTCTCTCTTCCTAATCATTTCAAACCTCCTCTGAATGATTCACATAGGTATCATGCAATATTTTATATGCCTTACTAATTAACCCTTGTTTAACAGCTGCTTCTGTTCTATATTCAACTAAAAACTCTAGCAAAAAAAGAAGTTATGTCTTACTATAACGTTCCATCTGTGTTGTTCATCTTCTTTCATTCATCACTGATGGGTTCGGTTCCCAACCCTCGGAACTGAGTTGGCCTTTTTACCAATCTCGCGCTAGCCAAAAAAACTCTCGAGCTAAGTCTCTACCCAGAATGCCCTTCTCCCTGTCACCTCAGATCGAGTTTGCTAGAGAAAAGGAAGTAAAGCCGAGACCACTTCTGCGGAACTACCCTAGGGCACCATTTAGACCCAAAGCATCCCCCTGGAGCCTTTGGAGGGGGAAGGAGGGTGGTAAGTGATGAATGAAAGAAGATGAACAAGACAGATGGAACGTTATGGTAAGACATAACTTCTTTATATGATGTTGTTAATCTTCTTTCCATTCATCACTGATGGGACAGAATCCCAAGCTACCATGAGATCCATGGGTGACCCTTATGGAAGAACATTCCTGAGTACCACTGAGCCGAAGGCAGCTCTCCCTCTGGAGACCAAGTCCAATTTGTAATGATTGATAAAGGTATGAGGCTTACCCCAAGCAGATGCTGCACAGATGTCATCCATGGAAGCCCTGGAATAGAAAGCTACAGATGCTGCCATAGATCTAGTGCAGTGACCTTTAACTTTTGGTATAGGTTCATTACTGAGGGAATAGATGAAACATATGCAGTCCCTTAGCCATTTTGATAATGCAATTTGGAAACAGCTTCTCCCATTTTGGGCCCAGAAAAGGAGATGAAAAGCTGTTCAGATTTACAGATACGTTTGGTCCAGTCTAGATAAAATCTCAATTGTCTATGTACACCTAAAGAGTGAAGGCAGTACTCTCCTCTATTGGCAAAATTTGGAAAAGAACACTAGTAGGTCAATGGTCTGGTTTATAGAGAATTCAGAAACATCTTTGGGGAGAAAGGATGGATTTGTCCGAAGTGATACTTTGTCTTTATGAAAGACCAGATTGGGCCTCTTCATACACAATGCCTGCAGCTCCGAAACTCTTCTGGCAGATGTGATGGCTACCAAGAACAAGGATTTCCAAGACAAAAACTTTAGGTCACACTTCGCAGCAGGTTCAAAAAGTTTCTGAGTCAAAGACTGACGGACTAGAGTGAGGTTCCATGGGTTGTCTGACAGGAGGCCTGATATGAGAAGTCCCCTTGAGGAAAGTCTTGCAAATGCGTAGAGATAAGAGGGGTGCCATCTATACCATTGTGGAAATTAGAAACTGACGCTACATGTACTCGCATGGTAGAGGCAGAGGCTCCATTATCAAAAAACTTAGCCAAGTACTGAAGCACTGCAGTAACTGGAGCCAAATACAAGTCTAGCATGTTATCCTTGGACAAGATGGAGAATCTTTTCCATTTTCCATGGTCACAATGGCTGTGGGCTGAGAAGATTGAAATGGACGACTCCAAAGTTCTACGTCTGACCTCATCCACCAAAGCAGGTCCTGTTTGCATGAGTTGGTTATTGTAATCTGGTAACGGAGGGGGTGGTAGTTTGGGAACCATTGACACAGAAGGAGCCATTGCAGAATCCGCATGTGTAGCTTTGCTAGAGGCACTATTGGGAGTGACGCTGCCATAGAACCTAGGGCATGAAGAATTTCCCTTGCGGAAACTGTTGTTTGTGAGAGTATCACTCGGAGTTGAAGCCTCAATCAATGGAGTCTGTGAACTGGGAGTGATAAAAGACAGGACTGAGTATTGAACACTGCTCCAATGAACTCTATTTGTTGTGTAGGGACAAGGTTTGATTTCTCTCAATTTATCATTATTCCTAACAATTTTGCCAGAGAGAGAGTATAATGCAGTGCTGTTACCAGAAGATGCTCGGTGGGGGCGGTAAGGAGCCAGTCATCTCGATATGGAAACACCCGTAATCATTTTAGTCTCAAGTGAGCTGTTACCACTGCCATGCATTTCGTGAACACTCTGGGGGCTGTAGAGAGACTCAACAGCAGGACACAGAAATGATTATGACTGGCTCCTAGCTGGAAGCAAAGTAGACTCTTGGAGTGTTTGTCCATCTTGATGTGGTAATACGCATCCCGAAGATCTATAGAGCACATCCAATTGCCTTCTCTTAAAAAGGGGAGAATGGACTGAACCGTGACCATCCGGAATTTGATTTGGGTGACAGACTTGTTTAAGCTGCTGAGATCCAAAATGGGTCTCCAGTCCCCTGTCTTTTTTGGCACCAAAAAGAATCCCGAGTACAATCCGGATCCACGCTGGTCTGGTGGGACTGGTTGGATGAATCTTTTTTGAGACAGCTTTATAATCTCTGAAGCTGCTTCTTCCATTTGACTGGGTGTAATGTCGGGAAGTTTTCTTGGGAAATTTGGCTGACAAGAAAGAGGAATGGTGTAATCTCTGGTGATAATGCTCTGCACCCAACGATTGGTGGTGATGGATTGCCAGGCAGCTTGGTGGAGAGAGAAACGGCCCCTGACTGCTTCCAGAGGTAAGCAGTCGGGCTGCTCCTCAGGAGCGCTGATAAGGCTATCCAGAGAAGGAATCCTTGGAGCCATAATTATGAGGACCCCCCTGCCTCTATAGGGGCATTTTCCAGAATTGTTACCCCCTCTGCCTCTGGGGGTATCATCACCATGTGAGGCACGGAAGGGACCCTGAGATTTCTTATGCCACATCTTTCCACTCCTCTGCTTTCTGGAGAAGGTACGCTGAGGGTTGAAAAACTGTAGGCCTATGGCAGACAGGGTCTTTCCATCTTGCTCGCACCTGGCTAGCGTGTCCTTCACTTTGGAGTCAAAAAGGGACAAAGCTTCAATGGGAGCATTCAGAAGGGAAGACTTGAAGGGGTCCACGAGGTCACAAATGCACATCCAGGCATGACACCTCATAACAATGTCCAAACCCACTGCTCTAGCTGCCTCTTTGGTTGCACGTGACAGTAATCTCATGGTTGAGCTGGATATTGATTCCAGAGTTACGAGCTGCTAGGCCACTTTGTCCCTGATCTCGTCAAGACAACTGTCCTGCGAGCATCCCAGTGAGTTCGGAAATCAAGTCCCTCTGGAGCCTCGTAAAATCTGCCAAATAATTCAGGGACCCTATGGCAAAGGTCCCTGATGCAAAAACATGCTTTCCAGTTGGGCGGGTGGACAACGGACCTTTCCTCATCCAAGTCCTTTTTGTGGCCACTGCCACTACCATAGCATCAACTGGTAACCCTTTGGTCCAACGTGGGTTCTCCTCGGGAGGGGAAAGAATTTTGTTTGGTGTCCGAGGGATCGCCTCAGTGGAATCAGGGTTCTTGCAAGTGTGCTGCACAATGAGCTTGTCGGCAGACAGGTTCACCCAAGAGGTAGAAGACCGGGTGTGAAAAGTCTACAGGAACAAGGACTCCTCAAACAAAGGGTTGGAGGGCTTCCAGTCATCTCTCTGCTTTAACATTTCCGGTATGTCTCCGAAGGAGACATCAGGAGGTGACCATGGGGACCCTTCACCATCATCGTAATCCATGTCTTCCATTAAGGACTCCTTGGGTGAGTCCATGTGCTTCCTCTTGCACATCTTCTTTTGAGGTGGCTTCCCAGTGGGAGTCTCTGAGGACGACTCAGAAGAGCGGGTACCCTGAACAGGGATGTCCTGCGGCTTCTCTGCCCGGAGTCCTGGAGGGGGGTTTGTGACAGCTGTAGCTTAGGGGTGAAAAATGGGGTTCCAACATCGGAGTGCTGCCAGAAGCAAGAGCTCTCTCCATTGCGCAGAAGGCAGGTCCGCCCGAAGAAGGATGGGAGCCCAGAACCGAGAAAGACAACCTCGGGACTGGGGAATCACTCCACTCCGATGAACCCGCCCCGATGGATGGACCCTCAAGCAGGATCAGTGTGGACGTGGCTATCGGCACCAAGGATGGAACCGAGGAGAGAGGTGGCTCTGTACCCCGGACTAAAGCGCCTGTCCCCCAATCACCAGATTGAGGAAGGACAGGTTCAGCAGGAACCAAAGACCAAGGGGACAAACTTGGAGTCGGAGTGAGATGCACCGTTGGCACCGAGATGATGAGTTTTAAGAAGGGTGTCGTAGCAGAAGGCTTTGGAACCGAGATGGTCGAAGGAAGAGTGCAAGATGGAGTCCGTGGATAAGGCAACCCAAGTCCTGCAAGTGGATGGGTCTTAGAAAGTGAGGGAATCCCCCTGGCTAAGAACAGCTTGTCTACAAGAAGTACCATGTCGTGTTCAGAAAGGCTCCTGGCGGATCTTCTGGATACTCTGGACGGGGAGTCAGGACATTCGATGAAGGGGCTATACCCTTGGCCCAGAAATGGAGTATCGGGTCCGTGGTGCAAGATGTGCTGGCACCAAAGTCTCTAGTTTCAAGGCCGGAAGTAAAGGGGTCAAATCCACTGAGGTTGGTACAACGCTCGGTGCCGAAGTGGCACTCGGAGCCGAAATGGACTGTTCCAAAATGGAAACTAATGGCGTAATCGAAGGTGTGCCCTCAGCCGAAGTGGCCACAGGTGCCGAAGTCGAAATGGGCGTAGTAAGGTCTATGATCGGTGCTGGAGGCAGGACCAGTGCCGAAACAGGTGCCAGTATCGAAGGTTTTGAGATGGTCGAAGCCGAAGAAGACAGAACCAAGGAGGCTGACTCATGCTCCGAAGAAAACCTTGGGACCTTTGATTTCCCAGGCTTGCTCTGATCACCCAATGGTGTGGACGGAAAGAGGGGGATCTCTTTTTGTCCTTAGGAGGAGAGGTTGAGATATCCATCGCTGAAATGGCCTCTGAGAAGGAAGACTTGAGTAATCCTTTCAGAATGAGTTTATTTTTGCACTCATTAAGACTAAAACTCTGGCAAATATCACATGGAGGCTGCACCGAAGGGTGGGACACTCCCAAATAGTATACACAGTCATCATGAGAATCACTGTTAGGTAACTTGTCCTTACATGAAGTACAATGCTTCAAACCTGAAGTACACTTCTTATCAGACATCTTAATATAGAAAAAACACCACAGGCCAACTGTATAACCAAAGTCAACTCCGTTCAAAAAAGTCACAAATATAACAATACACTGGTATGATAGAGAAAAGAAGGGAAACACCTGAATAAAAGTCAGCTAATAGGTTAAACAATACCAACTATTATATTGAAGAAATACCACAAGGGTAAAGGAGGAAAGGCCATACTAGCAATGGTACTTGAAAGTGTACCAAAAGTAACTATGGGTAGAGAGGAAAAACCAAGGTCAGACAGAAGAAAAGACACTAGCAAAACTAATCGCTTAATAAAAAATGAAGATTTCCAAAAATTTTCAAACAAATATCAAAAAAGTTTCACTTAGTTGAGAGCTCAGCTGAAACGTGGCTTTACGGCTATGTGGCAAACGAGATCTGGTGGGTAAGGGAGAAGGGCATTCTGGGTAGAGACTTAGCTCAAGAGTTTTTTTGGCTGGTGCGAGCTTGGTAAAAAGGGTGACTCAGTTACGAGGGCTCGGAACTGAACCCATCAGTGATGAATGGAAAGAAGATTAACAACATCAGATCAGGTATTTCACTTAAGATTTCCATACCCTTTTCTCTTTGCCTATACTCTGATATCAATCCCTGGTAGGGAAGGTAGTCTCTAACTTGCAGTCCAAATGTATTCTTGACATCATCCTACTCTATTTACTATCTTTCCTTCTCTAGTTATTTGCTCCCAATACTTTGGCTCCTTTGCTAGTTTTCTCCAGTAAATCCCAGCCCCCTCTTGCCTATTTTATGTACCCCTACTTGCAGTCATCCATACTGGCAAATTCTCCTTTCTCAATTCTCACTTTTGCTTAGTTTTTAGAATACATTTTGATACTTTTTGGGTATAATATTCTGTATGAGTATTCTCTTTAAGGATCTGCATCTGTTTCATCGTCATCACTTTCCACTTTGAATTATAACCTTTTGCTTGTGGTATGTATATGAACCTTGTGTAGCTCTAAAATATCCCTTCAAATTAGGTAACCTTAAACCACCCTGTTCTACTGGAAGGATGAACTTATCCCTCTAAACACTTACCCTCTTACCCTCCCTTATAAATTCTTTCAGCCCTTATTAATTATTGTCCACAATATCTCCTTGGGTTGATAAAAATATGCCTGTCCTATGTATAAAAATAAAGTGACTAAAAACATTTTCACTGCTTGCGTCTTACTATCCATATCCATAAACAAGAGCTTCCAGTTTCTCAGTTTTTGTATTAATCTTTTGTTTATCCTCTTCTAACATATTCTTAACGGTCATTAACAGAGCTTTTTTTTAAGCCATATTCCTAAAAACTTCAACTTATCATGTCCTCATACATATGGGTATTGCTGAGCCAATTTGCACGTGGGTACATAATTTAAGACTAGAGCCTTTGTTTTATCTTTGTTAATTTTATATCCCCAAAAATCTTGACACTATCTCAAAATGTTCCACAACACTGAGTTGTTCTTTTCTGGATTTATCAAGTACAAAATAATACCATCTGCAAATAAAGTCAACTTTTCTTGATTACCACATCAATTATATCCTTGCATTTCTGAGTCCCTTATTTTTTTTGCCAGTGGATCTAAATATAAAGCAAATAAGAAACGGGAAAGAGCACACCCCTTGCCTGCTTCGTCTGTTTAAACATAACTTATCAGAGAGGAACCTTCCAACTTTAATTCTTGTCTGCAACCCTTCATACTGTATCAGGGAACGCAAATGCTTCCATTGCTCTACTCAAAAAATCCCAGCTTACTCTTCTGAATGTTTTCTCTGCTTCATGACCCACTAAGAGCAGCAGCATTTTCTTACATTCTGTTTCCCTCTGAATAATCATTGTTCTCTTAAAGTTGTCAAATGTCTGACTCCCCTCCACAAAACCACACTGATCCATATTTATCAGTTTAGACAACAATTTTGCCATTCTTTTATCTAGTACAGAAATAAACACTTTATAATCATGGTTTAAAATGTAAATGGTTCTATATGAAGCAGAGTCTGATGAGTATTAACTGTCTTTAGATAATACACCCACTACAGCTTTCTTCCAAACTGCTAGTGCTTCCTCTCATTTTAAAATACCGTTAAACAAAATCTTCCAGACCTTTATCACTTTCTTCCTTTCTAACTTCTACAGAAATACCATCTGTTCCTGGAGAATTTCCTGAAGACTGGTTATACTGCATTGTAAAATATAATTTCTGTCCAGACCTCCCAACCGTTCCGAATTACTCAGTTTTTACCAAGTTTTGGGGTCCAAATGAAGGGGTGCCACGATTCCCGAGTGGCACCCCTGCAGTTCCGATTATTTTTGCCATTTTTAAAATTTTCGTGCTGTCGGAGCTGACGTCATCACGTGTGCAATGATGTCAGCTCCATCAGGCTACCAGCCAGTCGGAATTGAGCTCAAGGAGCTCACATCATCATTTCTGGCTGGTGGCCAGGAAGCTGAAACGGGCGGGTGGGAATGGAGATTGCGAGCCGGGCAGGAATAGGAAGCAAAAGGAATGGAGAACAGCAGAGGAGCCAGGAAGCTGAAGGAATGGAGAACCGGGAACTACACACTACTCAGGGCAGCAGAGTTTGCGAGGCGAGGCTGGCGGCCAGGAAGCTGAAGGAATGGAGAACAGCGGAAGCATGGAGAACCGGGAACTACACAGGGCAGCAGAGTTTGCGAGCAGGCCAGGGATTAATGGCAGGAGAGTTTGCGAGCAACGACAGAGGTAAGGAGTTTAGTGTGTGATTAATGGCAGGAGAGTTTGTGAGCAACAACAGAGGTAAGGTGTGTGTGTGTGTGTGTGTGTGTGTGGACTTGGTTGCTGACAAGTGCAGAACTAGTGAAAACAAAAGAAGAAGAAAGAAGGTCCATTGACCTGCAGGGAGTAAGTCTGGAAACCATTCCCTGGTGTATAATTAGTTGATCACTTACTATTTATTTTACTCGTTTACTGTTTTGCTATTCAGTGAAATATATCTTTATTTTACTTCAAATATTTTGCTCCTTGTTTTTTGCATTCATTGACATTTCTGAAATCATAGAAAACTGATTTTGGGGAACAGATGACATCAGGAATACCATGTCATGCCTGAGCTGGATTTTTCCTTGCATCTGTTGTGTCCTGATGTCCAGTTTTAAGGATAGGGAAGCAGTCTTTTCTCCTAGGAGTGATACTGACTATATGTCAAACTGCTTGCAATTACTGTTCAAGAAAAGCTTGGCATTTGTAGGGGTCCCATTCCATGAGCTATTTGGCACACTTTCAGCCTGCTCATTTTGCAGTTAGTGCCTTCACTAGTGTATATTCCTTGACAGTATTCAGCATGTCATGTAACTTGCTTCCTTCAGCTGAGGAAGAAACCTTTGCTGTAGTGGAAAGGACTGTCTATAAAAGGCTTTCAGCCATCATGGGAAAATGCTTGGCATGTTTTAGAGAGCTGGAGCTCATAGTGGAAGTAGGACTCACCAGGCTTAGTGTGGAATCTTTTCTTGAGGCACTATGCACATTAATGGCTTTAAAAATGCTTATTCTGTTATGCAATTCTTAAATTTAGAATGCTGTTTTTTAATGTACTGACTCCAAAACAGCTTTACATTACCATCTGTTCTAGTTACGAACAAGATGTGTTTTATCCTCATTTAGAATTTCAAAGGCTACTTTTTGTTATTGCCATCTCCGTTTATGAATGTAAATATACATGGGACATGCCGACTGGGTTGGGCCCCAAAGGTAATCTTTATCCACCACTGGCCAGATGCATTTTCTTTGGATGTGGTCTGGGTTCAATGCTGTTTCAATGAATGTGAGTTTCAAGGGCAAAGAAGTTTTAATCTCAAGCCTATTTTCATTGTGAGACAGTATTGCTTTGTTTACCAGATGATGTCTTTTAGTGTTTCTGCATTGTTGTGCTGTACAATGTAAAAATAAAATCCAAATCATTGTAGAAGTAAAGCAGTATGCATACATTAGTGTTTATGGTAAATGGGACATTGGAATGGCTGCAGGG
This sequence comes from Protopterus annectens, assembly GCF_019279795.1. NCBI lineage: Eukaryota > Metazoa > Chordata > Ceratodontiformes > Protopteridae > Protopterus > Protopterus annectens. Next base: position 1,181,109,869 of record NC_056739.1, on the reverse strand, counting down.
GGAGTCTGGTGTCATGTTTTGGTTGTCTGTTCTTCAGTTTGCGTTCTAAAGTTGGTATCCCACAATTCCATTGGAGTGGGTGGGGTTACATAATTGTGTATGCAAATTAGATGTTAATCAGCGTACAGATTTGTACCTATTTTTCATGGGCCTTATCCAGATTTTTGATTTTTCCAGGTTGAGAGGAATGTTTCTGTCTAGTCTAGCCCAGTTTTTATACATTGGGGAATAATATGTAAATTGTATCTTGAGTTCCTACTACTGAATTCACATCTACCATACCAAATATTTTCATAAATGTCTTCAGAAAGCTATCCTCTTGTGTTATATTTTTCCTTATAGGTCCCCCTGATACATCCTCAAGATTGCAAATCAGGTTCCTGTCCTATCTATAAATATTTCCTGCTAAATGTTGATTATTTCTACCAACATTTTCATAAGCCCCATAATAGCAGTTTTTGATGGAATATAAATATAATAAATACAATCTTCTTTTGCCAATAATCTCTTACTACCACAAATCTACCATTGTTGCATTTTTCCTCTTCTGTCACCACTGAAGTTCATCTAGCATTTAAGTAGAATTATTCCCCCTTTCCTTTGTCCCTGATAATCTATTGTATATTCATCCTTAAATCCTTTCTTTGTCAAATTTATAAGCTCATTCCTTTCCATACCTGTCTCCTGCAGCACTGCTATTTGGACAGTGCATCTTTTAATATAATTCAATACTCTTTTTTGTCTACATCTTTAAGGCCATTTACGTTCCAAGGTAATATGGGTAGTGTAGCCATTATGATGCATGTTATTGATCCCACTTATCATACATAACAGTTTTTTGAATATACATTTCCAACTTTTGTTTTACATGCACACACTAAGGTTTGGCAGGCTGATCTTTTATAAATTTTTTCCTTCTCATCTCCTTTTAAAATGACGTCACATTTTCAAGACTTTTTGTTTTAATAAAAACATGGACAGCAAAAAAAAATACCACTAAATACATTTTAGAACAATTCATCCATTATTAACAAAGAATAAATACCTCAAACTATGTACATCTTCAAAAAATTAAGTTTAACCCTTTAGATAGGAGCAAGTGCCCTAAATCAATAACTGCTCCCAGAGGCATTACCTAACCTAAAATTAAGGTTTACAATGCTAAAGTGTATTCCATAGTCTACGTTCCCACTAACACTGATTGCTGTCTATGTCCCTCCTAGATATGAAAAACAGCTTATATACTTTTAGAAAACATTAACTTTTAACTCCAAGAAAAAATGTGTTGGCTATTTTTAAATACAACTACACTGTTCTATTAACTACAAGATGGGATTCAGGCTGCTGTCTCGTATTCACTTTATTTTTCACTGAAATGCTTACCATTATAACTTAAATTTTGCATTTCCTTTAGCAAAGAATGCTCAGAACTCAAACGTTTAATTGTTTGCACCTGCAGACACCTTGTCTCATGTAAAAGTAGTCAGCAATGTTTCTTTGTAAATTTCACTCAAAACAGAATGTACATCTACATTCAGCTGCAGACTTCTTGACTCCCACTGAACATTTGCCAACAGAAAAAAATAAAAACAAGCTAATATACACACTGAGCCAAGTGGAGGACGGGCATTGACTACAACTCTGATCTGAGATCTATAACAATAAGTATCCTGTTTTTTGGCTTATTTATACTGGTTATTGCTTCTAGCAATTTATATATAGCACATTTTACTGCCTGCTGCATACTTTTTACTGTATTTTATTGCTATTAACTAATCTGCATGGTTAAACTAAAATTGTCTGCCTTACAGGGCCTGAGAAATAAGGTTTTTACTGTCACGCTGTCTGTAAAGCTTTATAGCTAGTTTTACTGTGTGAAAGGTACTACTGGGAAATTTTCTGTACTTATGCACCTATTTGTTTGTTCTGATTTCCTGCCAAGGAGTGTATCATACAATTGATTTGTTTGCAGTTAAAAGCATTCTGCAATCTCTCCTTGCTCCTTTATCTGTTTAAAAACTTTCATTTTGTGGCTCACTGCTGTGATAAACATTTCTGTAGTGTTTACGGTCTAAAAGAGTATAGGCTACTAGCTTTAGTATTGTCACTGACCCTCCCTCCCTGTTGGTGTCTTGCTGTTATACTTGGTGGCTTTGCAGTTGCCCGCCCCTACTGTAAATCTGATCAGGCACACTCCTCCCAGTCTAGTGTCATTAGCTCATTCTACCTTATACAGAGAGAACATCTGAGAAGGCCAACCCATTTAGTTTATTTCCTTCTTTTCTTTCTTTCTTAAAAAAAATTGCCTGAATCTCATTGTATTCTGACTGTGCTTCTCAAACATTTTGGAAACAGAGTATATTTTAGTGCATTTATTAAAACGGCATTTGCCTTAATATTGCTACAACTCAAGTGCTCTAGGTTGCACTGCATCTGAATTGTTTTAGTGTATTTTAGCTGCTTTTCTGTATATACAGACTTTACTGCATATGTAGACTAGCTATTCTACTGTATTATTGCCTCTTAAATAGTTTTTCAGTTGCGCACTTGCCTTGCTTCATTTAAAAAATTTTAAATTGCTAATTTTGTAGAGTTTTAATTGCACTTACTGTTTAGGGCTACACACTCAAGTGCGTTAGCCTTTTCTGTGTTTATTTACTGTATTATTGCATTGTTTAGCCTGTTTTAAACACAAAAACAAAAAAAAATACTATCTTTGTTTGCTCGTTTCCCACCTTTCCAAGCTAGTATAGTCCAGATCCCAGGCTTTGCTGGTTTCAGGACTTTATTTTCTGTGTTCAGAACTTTTCAGACCTTATTGTGGTAGAAGGAAGTCCTACTGCTTACCAGTAGGAGTGGTGAGCATTGTACTGCCTAACACTAGAGGAGTGGTTTCCAGCTCTGAAATTGTAATTTTATTAGCCATTTTGGGCTGATTTCCATCTCTTTCAACATTCTGGCTTAAAAACGCGTGTGTTTGCACATTTTTCGCATCGTGCAGCACCATGGGGCTATGGTTAAACTATTCCAGGTGCCAGAAAGTCTGCTCTTCAAATTTTCCCCTTAGAACTAGCTGGTTTCTCAGTAGTAGCACTAAAATCTGAACCCCTGTGACTAGCACTTGCTCTAGAACCTGCTGGAAAGGACTAGGAAGCCTTAAACTGATACAATCACTCAACTCTCCTTGTTAATAAGGAAAAATTATTTATAGGCACTAAACAGCCTATAATTGCAAAGTACTTTGCAAAGGTAAGGGAAAACAGCTCTTGTACTTTACAAAAAAAGTACCTAAACAGGCATGTCCAAGGGTCAGCTTCCGGTGATTTCTCCTATCCACCTGGTGAATCTGGACATACTGGGGCAATGCAGCAACTGCCTCATGTAGACAGACAACCCTCTCCACCTACCACCCAACACTACAACCTGTGAGAGAAGCTCTTACACAGCCAAACCAGAAGCAAAGTTCTCTCCAGCCAAGATTGTGCTAGACAGTCAAGAGGAGAAGGTTTACACCAGCACTACACCTCAAGCAACACATAGCCCTTCAAAACCCACACCATCAACACCCACACATAGCAACACTAAACCCACATATGTGGAGGCCCTTAACATTAACCTGCCCAAGCAACAAGGACCTCTGAAGCTGAAACGCAAACACCAGTCACAACCAAAGTAACACACAGCTCACAACACCAGTGTGCCATCCAACAACAGCCCCTAAGGCAAGACAACGTACCCAACACTTTAGTCACAGGTAACTATATAGTCAGGCACACTGATGTCCCACTCACCAGGCTGAGCAAGGAGAAAATTACAGTCAGCTGCCTGTCAGGAGCCAGGATCCGCCACATAATGCATGCAGTCAAGTCACTCCACAACAAGTACAAATACGACTCTGTCATTGTCCATGTTGAAGTGAATAACTTGAAACGTACCTCCCTGGACTACATGAAAAGAGACATGGAAAAGCTCTCGGATCATGTGGCCGAGGCATGTATGACCCTAGCCCTGAGTAGCATCCTGCCTTCGCCCAGAATTATACCACAGTATAAGGACAAAATTATTGACTTCAACAATTGGCTAAGCTTCTGGTGTCATTCAAAGGGGATCCAGTATCTGTCTGCCTGGGATGACATGATCGACAAACCATGATGCTTTCCCAGAGATGGTCTGCACCTATCATCCCCTGGGATTTAGGTTACTGGCTAAAGCCCTTGCCACCCCTATAGTGCCTTTTTAGGCAAGGTTCAAAGGACAAAACCACCACCGTAACAGATACAAGCATGCAAATACTACTCAATGCTAGAAGTCTAAAACTCAAAATGCACTCTCTCTCGAGGCACTCCTAAAAATGGAGAACATCGATATCTGTGCAGTAACTGAGACCTGGTTCAAGAATCCAGAGAGCACTCCTGCAATACCAATCTACAACTCTTACCACACTTTTCAACCACCAAACCAGGACCGAAACACTAAAGGTAGAAGAGTGTCCACATCCACCAAGGATATTCACACAACAGGCTAGTTGCCCAACACAATGCATCTGAAATTCTCCAGGTGCAAAACTAGGTAAGACTGCAATCCAAATTGTAGCTTGCTACAGATCCCCAACCATGCCCCAAGATTCTCACTACACCTTTCTAAACATACTGGAAAATATTAAGATACACCCAAACACTCTAATACTGGGTGATTTCAACTACCTTGCCATTAACTGGGGAAAATACTCGGGTACCAACACTTTTTCCCAATGGTTCTTGGAATTCATAAATTCCAATGCCCTGGATCAACTAATCCATTGTCCCACCAGGGGCTCCAATATCCTAGACCTGGTCATTACCAACATGGGAGATAGATGCTCCACACCAGTGGTCACCCCCTCATTGGTCAGGTCTGACCATAACAAATCACCCCTGACATCCACATCCCCCCCATCCCCCACTAAGAAAACCTCCGTAAAAACGTCTCCAAAGCCAACTTCATGCTACTTAAGTCAGCACTGACAAACTTCATGGCACCCGTGCAGACAGGAGCCAAAAGTTTGCTGAATCCTACACTAAGGCACTGAACAAGCACATCCACTCGTGCATGAATCGTGTCATCCAAATAGAACCAAGATGCTTTTCTCCAAAAAAAGGAAGCCAGTCTGGTGGTCCCCTGCCATAAACAAACTATACAACAGAAGGAAGAAACTGTTGCAGAAAAGAGGAAGATTCTAGGATGCAAAAAACTCCCTTACCAGCCTCAGTAAGAAGCTGAGATCCCTCATAAAATCCTCCAAAGCTAGTTACAGAAATAAAGTTGCCAAAGATTTCAAAGACAACCACAAGGCATTCTATAGTTATGTCAAGAATGTAAATGGCAATGCTCAGATCTGCTCTGAGCTACAACAGAATGGCATTAAATATACCGATCCCAAGGATATTACCAATATCCTGGCAGATCGATTTAGTACCAACTTTACCCCCCTCTCACCCCCTAAAGGGCCCATCTCAATACCAAAAGACTGCCAAATTCCGGTAATCACAGCCACAGAGTTAGAAACTGGACTCTCCAAAGCTAAGAATACAGCATCCATGGAACCAGATGACATCCTGGGCTGTGCACTACATGAACTACAAAATGAACTGGCACCTCACCTAAGTGTCATGTTTAATCATAGCCTCACCTCAGGCTTTGTACACGCTGAGTGGTGCACAGCTACAGTTATCCCACTCCACAAGGGGGATCCAACTTGGATCCCGGGAACTACCATCCCCTCAGTCTGACGAGCCTGATCTGCAAGGGAATGGAATGCATCATGGAACTTATAAAGAAAGACACTGGCAACCTTCAAACAATGGAGCCCACCCAGTTTGGGTTCGTGAAGGGCCGATCTTGTCTCCTGAACCTGACTGACTACTTCGAATCAGTCTACAGAGCTGTGGATGAGGGTAAGGTGGTCCACACAACCTATCTGGACCTCGCCAAGGCCTTTGACACCATCTCCCACTCTTGAATCATAGATAAACTTACTAAGCTGGGCATAAATCCCTATGTCACTCGATGGCTTGTCAACTGGCTTACTGACAGAACTCAGACTGTAAAAGTAGCCGACTCCAAATCCAGCTCCAGACAAGTGGAGTACCTCAGGGTTCAGTCCTGGGACCACTCTTGTTTGGCATCTAATTCTCTGAAGTACAGGCCAATACTAAGGGACTCCGGCTAACAAAGTTCGCAGATGACTGCAAACTGGGAGTCATTACTGAATCCTCAAATGATGTGGATGTTCTAGAAAAGGGCCTTACAGAAACAGATGCTTGGTGCCAGAGCCATGGGCTCATGCTTAATGCCAAGAAATATATAGTTATCCCCCTTGGGAAAAACCATGTACCCATGAATTACCACATAGGAGACCGTACACTAAACACCGAAAGTGTGATGAGAGACTTAGGGACACAGGTGGACAGTGGTATCACCTTCAATAACCACATTGCCGCAACAGTCAGGAAATACTATGTGGCACACCTCATCACTAAGGGCTTTTCATCCAGAAAAAACGAAGTCACTGTCCCACTGTACTCATCCCTCATTAAATCCATTATAGAGTACAACGCCCCTTTGGTATGTACCTCACAAGACATCTGCAACAGCTGGAAAGGCTGCAGAAATACCTCACTAAAAGAATCACAGGCCTAAAGCAGATGCCCTATGCTGACCGTCTAAAAAACTCCAGCTGTACTCTGTGGCTTATCATCTACTCATAGGCAATCTCTGCTTAACATACAAGACCATGTCAAACCCTGAGCTGTTGGACATGCTCCACTTAAAGAAATCCCAATCCCTCAGAGCGACATGCTCCAGGGATCTAAACCTTGTCATCACAATAAACAAGACATGCTGGAGGCATAGGTTCCTGATCCAGAGACTCCCCATACTCTGGAATAGACTGCCAATACATGTCAAGCAGAGTGCCTCCTTGGCCCTCTTCAAAAGGAACCTTGACGATTGGGTGGGTGATAGGAAATTCATCCTGGGGATCATGTCAGTCACCCTGCTAGACAGGGGTCCAGGGAAGTAAATATTGTGGGAAGAAACATCCGGGCAATTGTTTGGCTAGGCTTGTATAGGCCCTAGGACTGATAGCCTAGTACCAACCTATGAACCTATATATTTGCAGAAGAAAGAAACTTAGCACTTTTCATGGGCTTCATCATTTTGTCTTATTTTCCAAGCCTACTTGCTTATAGCTTAAGCCAATGGCATTAATCTAGACATTTAGCCTTGCAAAAAAAAAAAAAAAAAAAAGAGAGAGAGAGAAAATATCTTAATTCTACATATAATCGGTGCACTTTTACACAGGTTCACAGCAGATTACTAGGCTAAAAGCTCAAGAGCACTTACAAGCCTAGCCTGTTTTACCCAGATTTTACCAAATTTTCTATCCCTAGGGGAAAGATAACAAGGGTAAGCAAGTGGAGTTTTGATCATTTTTAAAGAATGCTTCTGTCCATAAAGGACATGGGTGCCACCCCAGGAGTGAATTTCCAATATCCCATCCATTGGCCCAGATTGAGCTTGAAAATGGTCAGGGAAGAGCACTGCTTCACATAAATAGGAAGCCTATTCCAGAAGACGGGTAATCTATGGGATACATGTCTGTCCCTCCAGCATGATCTACTCATGTCAGAGATCAGGTTTATCTTTGAAGCGGGTAAAACCTTGTGCAGTTAGTTTTGTGAATGAGCAACATTTCCATCAGAGCTGGGTCAGAGACTGACTTGTAGGTCAGGCACAGATCATCACTCAGTAATCTGTAGGAAACAGAATACAGTGATAGGGCTTTTAATCAGTCTGCATATAGCATGTTTGTTATACCCTGTAGTTTTTGTTTAGAAATCACAGAGAACGCTCCAACTGTTGTAGGTGCCTGGCAAGTTACATGCCAAAGGGTGTACTGTATTTGATTACTGGCCTGATGAGGGCAAAGTACAGTGGTACTATAACATCTTTAGATGTGGATGCCATGCCCTTACTTATAAGCTGAGGCACATAGGATTTCCTCCCCACCGTGGACACATGGTGGTCAAAGTTCAGATTATTATCGATCTTTGGATCAGATCTCTTACCACATGGTCTACTCTTAGGGGTTATCAATGTTGTCATTTTTCAAGGGTACTTGATTTCCCAAAGGATATTATTATCCCACCCCAGCAGCCCAAGATCATTTCACATTAACATTAGCCTTGATTTTGTCCAGCTTTTTTTCTTTTGTTATAGTATAAAGCCTATTTTCTTACAACTAAAAAAGTACTTGTTTACTTTAATATCTTTAATAACTTTAGTAATTATTATTTTTAATATTTTTAACATATACAACAGTTGCTGAAAAGACTTCCACCATTTAAAATAACCCTGACTATGCAGTACACAAAACTAACTTACTATATATATATATATATATATATATATATATATATATATATATATATATATATATATATATATCACATGCAGTTTATATCAAGTAACGTTTATACAAATATTAAGACAAAAATATTTTTTTTTCCTTTTAGTGTCCTTGGAAACATTAACTATATAAAGTGCGGTATATGCTTTACAGTTCTCCCACAAATTTAACAAAGTCCAGTTTTTCTCAACCACTTTTTCTTGCAAAGACAAACTTCATAAATATGATTGAAACTTTATAGTCTCCCATTTATACTCTAATTTTAGTTTTGCCTGTCTTCTTCCTCTTCATCTGTATTTCCCAGCATCAGACTCTGGTTCAAGTCCAAGGTGGCCCTGATTCTTCTAGTCAGCTCCAGTGCTTTTCTGTCTCCCAAGGATTTTCATTTGGAATATTATAAAATGTTTAATTGGCAAAGTCTCTCTATGAGCTTTACTGTCAGAAGAATGAGAAGCAGTCTCCTTCTATTTGATAGCTCACATTTTGTTGGATAAGCTTTCTTATTTCATCCTTAGCCTGTTTTGCATCAAAATGTCTTTGATCCTCCAGGAAAAAAATATTCTGAAGACAGCTGGACACAGCAACTTGAAACTCACACCTGCCACTTGACATTCCCTGATTGCTGGGATAAATTTGCTTCTTGTCTGCCTAGTGTACAGTGAATAATAATTTTCCACAAATGCTCTGCTGTCTCCAATTTTTGATAATTTTCTCTTCTTCCACAGTTTTGTCAGACTCAACTCTTTTTGCTAGTGTGATTACATCTTTAAGACTGCTTTATCATGACTTGGAGCATACACTCGATGTGACCATTTAATTAAAAATTCTCTGTGGAATATTGGTCCAGTTGCTTATTTCTGCTTTCATAAAGTGAATACACTCTGTTCTTTCCAGTTTCGCTGGTAAAGAAGAAAATATCTGGCTTTATTTGCTTGCTCTGTCTTTTAACTCTACCATTTTTTAAAAGGCAGATCTTAAGAAGTCTCATACTCTGCCAGCCTTTTCTTCATTTCAACCTCTGATTCTTGCAGTTTTTTTCGGTTCTGAATAGCTAGTAAAAGCTTTCTCTACTTTTCCCAATCTTTTGTTATTTGAGTTGATATACTCCTTCAATGTTTCATTTATTTTAATCACCTCTGAGTATATCTGAATTATTTCTTTGCCTCTAAATTACTCGCTTGTACCAAAGCTGAAGCTTCAGCTGCTTTCTCTGGAACAGCTGCAGGATTCTTCCTAGACAGTGTTTTCTCTTCACATTTTCTGGTTGATTTTCTTTCAGGTTCTCTAACTTTCCTCTTTACTGGCATCCAGGCAGTGTGCTTAAAACCCAGTAACTGAATTTTACTCAAGTTGACAATATCACTGCCTCTTATTTCTCAGTTTCGTTTTTCAGATAGGGAGAGTTGAAATTAAGCTATCTGTCAGTGTGCAGCCATCTTGTAAGTCCTAACAAATGGTGCCATCTTATACAAATCATTGAGACACACAATGTTGCCATGGATACTTGACATTGAGCATGTATGGTTTTGAAGATTAATACTTTTTTGAAATGTGAAAATATTATGTGCATTTTTTGCCTAGATTTTGCAAGATCATAAAAAAGTTAAATGCTACCTTCACTAGTCATACACCACTGTAAAGGTCCAAACCTATAGCTGGTGTCAACACCACGGACTAAAACGAACTGCCATGAAATATATAAGCATATCCTTCAGCAAACCTCCCTTGCAACTATCACATTGACAACATACCCCTGAAAATTGATCCAGTAGTTAAGGATCTGGGAACTTAATGTTGACAATGAGATACAAAAATACAATGAAATACAAAAGGCGGGGGCGTATCCATATTCATCAAGGATACCCACACCTCCAGGTTAGTGGCACAGCACGATGCTTCAGAGATCATCCAAGTGCAACTAACAACGTGTAAAACTGTAATTCAAATTGTAGCTTGCTACAGATCATCCACCATGTCTCAGGACCCCCATTCAGCATTTCTGGAAACACTGGGAAATATAAAGGTCCTACGAAACACCCTAATATTGGGTGATTTCAATTATCCAAACATTAACTGGGAGAACTACTCAAGTACTAACTCCCTTGCCCAACATTTCCTAGAATTTATAAACTCAAACGCCCTGGATCAACTGGTCAACACTCCCACCAGAGATGACAACATACTGGACCTGGTCATCACCAACATGGGTAACTGGTGCTCCGCACCGGAGGTCAACCCCTTGCTGGTTAGATCTGACCATAAACAAATCACTTTGCATATCCACATTCCGCCCCCACCCCCGGACAAGGCAACCACCTTGAAAAACTTTTCAAAAGCAAACTTCAAGTTACTTAAGACCGAGGTGGAAAGTTTCAAAGCCCCCATGCTAAAGGATAATGCTGTCCAAGCTGCAAAATCCTTTACTAATGCATTCTACGGGCACATACAAGAATGCATGGATTGTGCTATCCCAAGCAAAACCAAGACTCACTCCTCCAAGAAAGGGAAAATCTGGTGGACTCCTGCCATAAACAAGCTATACAACAGAAGGAGGAAACCAGTACAGAAAAGAGTAAAATCCCAAGAAGGGAAGACAACCCTGATCAGTATCAGCAAGAAACTACGATCCCTCATAAAATCATGCAAGGCGAGCTTCAAAAGAAAAATTGCCAAGGACTCCAAAGATAACCACAAGACATTCTTTAGCTATGTCAAGAATATAAGTGGCAATGCTCAGATCTGCTTGGAGTTAGTGCAGAATGCCACAAAATACACTGAACCGACTGATATCTCCAACATCCTGGCAGACAGGTTCAGCACAAACTTCACCCCCCTCTCACCCCCAAAAGGGCCCATAACCATACCAGAAGAATGTAGAGCCCCTGAAATCACAGACACTCAGGTTAAAACAGCCCTCTCCAAAGCCAAAAACACAACATCAATGGGACCGGACGGTGCCCCAGGCTGCGTCCTACATGAGCTCTAAGACAAACTAACCCCTCACCTAAACACACTGTTCAAACTAAGCCTCTTCACAGGTTACGTACCCATAGAGTGGCGCATAGCAACGGTTATTCCGCTCCACAAAGGTGGAGCCACAACAGACCTCGGGAACTATCGCCCTATAAGCCTGACTAGCTTGGTCTGCAAGGCTATGGAGCGCATCATCATGGAACTCATTAACAGAGACATTGAGAACCTCCAAACACTGGACCCTACCTAGTTCAGCTTTGTTAAGGGCAGATCATGCCTCCTAAACTTGGTAGACTTCTTTGAGACAGTTACCAAGGCTATAGATGAGGGAAAGGTGGTACACACAGCCTACCTAGACCTCACAAAAGCCTTCAACACCATTCCCCGTTCTGGTATTATAGACAAGCTCACCAGCCTGAACATAAACCCCTACATCACAAGATGGGTTGCCAACTGGCTCATGGACAGAACCCACATGGTAAGAGTTGCGAGAGCTAGGTCTGACTCTAAACTGGTTACAAGTGGCGTACACCAGGGCTCAGTCCGCTGACACAGGCATCCTCCAAAAGGGTTTCACTGAAAAGGCTACATGGTTTCAAATTCATGGCCTCAAGCTAAATGCCAAAAAGTGCATAGTCATCCCCTTTGGAAAAAACAAAGTACCCACAAACTACCACAGAGGTGGCAGTCCCCTAAATACGGAAGACGTAATAAGGGATCTGGGGACCCAAGTAGACAGTAATCTCTCCTTTGATAATCACATTGCCAAAGTGGTTAGAAAATCCTTCTACGTGGCTCACCTTATCACAAAAGGGATAGCATCCAGATCAAAAGAGGTCATTGTGCCCCTCTACTCATCAGACCCATCATAGAGTACAATGGCCCATTTGGAATGTACCTTACAAGACACCTGCAACAGCTGGAAAGACCACAGAAGTACCTCACCAAGAGGATCACTGGCTTCAAACTGATGCCCTATGCAGCTAGACTGAAGAAACTCCAGCTGTACTCGGTTGCATACCGCCTACTCAGAGGTGATCTCTGCCTGACATTCAAGGCCATGTCCAACCCAGAACTGATGGAAATGCTCCACCTAAAGAAAACCTTATCCCCTCAAGCCACACGCTCTAGGGGTCTAAACCTCACCACAACAATAAATAGGACATGCTGGAGGGATAGATTACTGTCCCAGAGACATCCCATGCTTTGGAACAAAATTCTAATCTACATTAGGCAGAGCTCCTCGCTAACACTCTTCAAGAGAAACCTTGACGAGTGGATGGGAAACATTATTTTACCCCAGGGATCACTTCAGTGGCTCTGCTGGACAGAGGCACAGGGAGCTAATCTGAGGGGACGGCGAAAGCCAACACATTCTGGCTAGGCTTATAAATGCCATCAGGCAGATAGCCTAGTACCTACCTATGAACCTATAATGATCTGCCCTTTGATCATGATGTATCCAGTATTTAAGGAAGTCCATTTTTATTGCACATATTATATCTAAAGTTATGGTGGTCCAGGTATGTAATCACTCCAATGTACTTGGCTCTCATTGGGCTGATTATTGAATAGAATTTCCATTCGGTAGGTACCTGTCTAAATGTCTGCCACAGCTGCAATGACCACAATGCTTTCCCACAAAAAAAATAAATAAATAAATAAAACAAATAAAAAAAACACCACAAGGGCCTAAAAATCACAAACACTATGCAGACCATCTCAAAATATTTCCCTCTACTCACAGATGTCACTAAGAGGTGACCTCTGTACAGAGCCTCAATGGACCCTATCCTGTGAGACCTATTACACATTCGCAAGTCCAGTTGTAGTATGACCACCCTCACAAGGGATCTTAATTTCTTTTGCAACAAAAATAGAACATGTTAGAGGGACATGTATGTATCACACAGTCTATCTCTTCTATGGAGCCATCTTCCCCTCCACAAATAGAAAAGCACTTCTCTTACTCTATTCAAATGCAATTTGGACCACTCAATAGGAAACTGAAAATGAATTCCTGGTTTAACACCAATGTCCCTCATGGATAGGGGCAACAAGTAAATGTCTGAACACTCAGTTATTCTGCCCACCTCTGGGTTACTTGCATGCAAAATGCAAGGACTAAAAACTACCATGGGAATGTAAGGCTAGGTTTCTTAAGATTCTCACTCTACCTCACAGCTGTCCAGATTTTTGCCTCATATTTTTGGTCTGTTCCTCAAAATCTGTGTTTTTTTGGCAAATCAGTGAGGACTGAAGTCACTAAATAATGACATACATTTGAGTTTCAGATTTCATATCCTTCAGAAAATGCATGCTAACACAAATTCTGCTATTCTAGCAACTTTTATATTTATAAAAGCAATATTTAAAATCTCTCCTTATTTCTGGATCTTTGTTCCTCCCATTGTTTTGCTCTTTGTCCAGATTTCTTTTCTTAACAGATTGAAGGGTATGATTCCTCACTGATCAATAGACTGTTAATTAACTATGAATCATGTAAGTGTGATTAGTGCATTAAAATCTACATTCGCAAGACAGGGGTAACTGGGAAACCAAAAGAAAAGAAGAGAAGTTTCATATTCTTTGTTAGTTTCAGTCCACAAGTTCCAGTTTTTATCAACAATTCAGATTGCAGTCTGTGTGGCTACACAGTTAGTACCAGAAAGGAACTCATATTTAGAAGAATGTTAAGTAGTCCCAATAATCTTTCCTGTCATAGGATAACAGAACCGCTCTGCATTAGGAAAATCAGCACAGTTCAGCATAGCAGCAGTACTCCTGATTTATCCAGCAGCATATTTTAAGAAGTGGGAATGCTCCCCTTATAGAACATCATACATTTCAACACCCTCCCAGTCAGGAATCTAATCACTTCACTACTAATACTTCATTTATGCTGCCTACAGTAGGCTGCTCTCACTTAACTAAAGACCACCACCTCCTTTTGGGCCTGTCCTCCACAAAATAAAGAATAGTTGTGTAAAATCTTACAATAACGGTAGAAGACCTTCTCTTCTCTGTTGTAGTATTCTTTATATGAGGGAGTTCGCCGTAGGTGATCCAACTTCGGCCAGTATACAAAAGTCTTTGACTACTGTAGGGTGTGTGGTATGTCACATGTAGGCTGCTGTTGTACGTTGGCCATAAAAGCGGTGTACGCAAGCACCGACCTCAGAATCGAAAGCCCCAGGAGGAATACCAGCCTAAGGAAAGTAGGGTATGAACATCCAAGGTAAAGAACCAAACAACCAGGGGGAAGGATGGAGGGAATGGAATACTGCAACAGAGTTGTCCTGATGAATTTTAAACAGGACTTTCAGAATGAGCGGAAGGGGAGGGAATGCATACAGAAACATCCTCTTACAAGAGAACGAGAGGGTGTCCACCTTCCAAACCAGAGGATGTGGACCTCTGGCACAAAATTGTGAAAGTTATCTGTTCTTGGGGGAAGCAAAGAGATCTACTTGAGGTATACCCCACTGGTGGACAATCTCCAGAAACACCGCTTTGAAGCATCCATTTGTGGGACCAGCACAAGGTGCCTGCCATGCAATTTTGGCTGGATGGAATGTACACTACCTGAAGAGTCACCTGATATTGGACTGACAGCTCCCAAGCCTGGAGTGCCAGCCTGCATAGTAGGTAGTATTTGGCACCCCTTCCCATGCAAGTTCACATATCAGAGGACTGTCATATTGTCTGTGAACAGCTTTAAAGGTCCTGGGAGGAAGAGAGGATGAAAGATCAGAATGGCTAGCGGTAGTGCCCTCATCTCCCTTACACTGATGTGTTCCCTTTGTTGAGAGGGGGACCGTACTCCTTGTGCTTTCAAATTCCTGAAGGCTGCCCCCCAGCCCACATCTAAGGCATCTGTGAACAGCTCCTGGTGCAAAGGGAATCCTGGGTTCAGTGACACTTGTTGGATTCACCAATGCAGTTCCGTCTTCAGACAGTGGATGAGAGGATCTGGAAACTCCAGAGGATGTAAATGCTGCATCCAAACATTTAATGAACCACTAGAATATTCTCATGTGAAGTTTGGCCAGAGGTAGCATTGGAATGGTGGATGCCATGAAGCCCAAAACCCCGAGGAACTCTCTGGCTGAAATGTGGTACAGATGCAGAAGGCTCTGGAAGTGGAAGATGAGGTTCTGCATCTTCTGAGGAGGAAGAGAGACCCTCATGAGGTCTGTCTGTATCCTCCTGCACCCCAAGAAGATATGATCCTTAGATGGAGTAAGAACCTATATTTTGTGGTTTATGGTGAATCCCAGTTTGTAGAAGAGAAATGACAAAGTAGATGTTTTGCTCCAAGGTTGCAAGAAAGAGGAGATCATCCAGATAAGGGAAAATGTGGATGCCCTGAAGCATGTAGTAGGCAATCACTGGAGCTAGACATTTTGTAAATACCCTTGGTGCAATACAGAGTCCAAAGGGCATGGCAGAGAACTTAAAATGCGAGAAAGCCACATAGAAATATAAAAACGTAATGCAACTGAGGTGAATGGGAATGTGTAGGTATGCATCTTTCATATCCAAGGAAGCCAAATAGGCTTATGGTAGAATAAGGGGAACAAGGTCTGAAGAGTTAACATACAAAAGGTGGGTAGCTTCAGGAAGGTGTTGAGATGAGGAGGGTCCAGACTGGGTCTCCAAGGACCGTCGCTTCTGGGCACTAGGAACATTCTGGAGTAGACCTCTTCCTTTTCGGCCTTGATGAACCTCCTGAATGGTCCCTTGTCTCCGCAGGTCTATAGCAGTACCTCTGCAAAGGAAGGTAGTTGTTCAGTTGGGGGATGCCCCTGAAGGAAGGTAGGGAGCTCCATACCAGAAAGTATCCTTTTTGAATGACAGGGAATACCCAAGAATCTTGACTTATGCTTTGCCAGACTGTTAGAGACACAGAGAGACACTGGGAAAGAGAAATGTAAGTGAGGTAGTTTGGGCAGTCAGAAGGAATCAGGATAGTCAGGAAAGGGCTGCTTCTGAGCCAGAGTTGCAGGGGAATTCCTGGGCTGCTGAGGTTTCCTACTACCCTTTTTTGTTTTAGGTGGTGGAGGGCGGCAGAGTCTACATACAAAAGCAGTTTTTTTGGATAATTTCACTGAAATCTAGGCACTGGGGAAACAAAAATATGTTTAAATTCCTGCAATTCCTTGCCCTTTTCTTGCAGTGACTTAAATAAGTTTGCAGTTGCAGGACCAAACAATGCAGAGTTGTACAAAGGGGTAACCAAAAGTTTAGATGAAATGTCCTATGGACATTAGTGGAGTCTTACCCAGGAGAATCTCCTTAAGACAGAGACAGAGACAGAAGTAGCTGCCCTGGCAGAAGCCTCTGCAGCATCATAGCTGCATTTCATGGAGTGGTGGGCTACCTAGGAGGAGGCTCCTAGCAGGGATGTAACCAAAGTTTTATTTTCTGAATCAGGCAAATCAGAAATGACTTGAGAGAGCTGACACAGAAACTCTAGGGCAAATTCATTCATGTGTGTTTGATAATTAATGGCCCTAAATGCCAAGGTGGCAGAAGTGTACACTTTCTTGACCAACCTTTCCATGATCCTGCTGCCCTCAGCTGAGGGAGTGAGAAAGGTTGAAGGTAGTAACCTGGATGGTTTGTCTGAAGCCACAAAAGTAACTGAAGGGCTAGGGGACTCCACCTGCAGAAGATCATAGCATCTCTTTTGCACTTCAGATGCCTGGGTGCTATCCCATTTAAAATTATCGCTCATTTTGACCAGAGTCTCTTCAAAAGAGAGTTCTTCCATGGGTGAATCAGCCCCATTGGAGTCTTCCTCTGGGGAGGCATAATCTAATGGTGAGGGGATGAAGAATAGTCCAGAGATTTATCTTCTGAGGGTGCCTCTTCCTGTGATGAAACCTTTTCCCTAACCCTTTTATGTGGGGAAGGAGTGCGGGGGGGGGATTGAAACTCCTGAAGGGGGTTTAAGGGTCACAAGGGCCTTGAAAAGGCCTTGGGTGAATTGTTGCCAATCAATTTGGGGGTCTTTAGGAAGAGACAAGTGTTTAGTATTCTGGTTCTTCTTTTGATCTTTTGATGCAGGCCTGCCCTATGTAGTGTAAAAGGTCATGACGTAGGCCTGCATTCAATAATATCAGAATGAATGTCCTCCCGCACAAGGATCTGAGGTATCCCCTTAGGGCCTATGGTGATCACAAGCCTAGGTTCCCCCTGTACATCTGAGATGGATGCCTGCTCAGCCTCTGAGGACATGCCTGTGGTCAGATCCAAGGTGGCCTCAACATCAGGCTCGGCCTGTGAACCAGAACCAGGAACTGTGCATATCTCTGAGCTCTCTGTTTCAGAAGAGATGTGCACGGTAACAGGCTCAGCAAAAAATTTAGGCCTTGGCTTTTTGGCGGCCTGCTTCGTAACCAACTCGGCCTCAGGTCCTGAGGATCCCTCCATTGAGCTTTTAGCTAGCAACTTTAAGCTCTGATTTTCCAAGTAAATGGCTAAGGAGGAAAGAGTCTTGGGCACAAAGACCTGAGAAAGGGACAAGATTTGTGGTCATTGGTACGCTCTGGCAGACCAAACACTGGAGATAATTATCTTTATGTGGAATTGGTCTTCCACAAAGGCATTTATCTTTTTTGGATGACACGAAACCTAACACAAAACAGTAGCAAAAGAAACAAGAAATCCCCAACGGGGCACTTATCTGACAAAATCACTGGAACACAGCTAATGACTCGGCGAGTAAACCAACATTTGAAGGTGGTGTTCAGACTGGCAGCAGAGAAGTTCTGACATCAGTGCGTGCGTATGCCACTTTTATGGCTGACGTAAGACAGCAGCCTACATACAATGCACCATGCACCCTACAGCAGTGAAAGATTTTTGTATACTGGCCGATGTCGGACCGCCTACGGCAGACAGCTCCCTCATGTACAGAATACTGCAACATATCAGGAGGACATCTTAGTATTTCCTTTAATGGACCCCTACCTGGGAAAAATCAAGCTGTGGTATAAGCGGTACCTAAAACATCACTGTTCTTTCTGGGCAGTCACCATGTTTTTTTTACTCCCTCAAGTTCTAGCTCCAGTGGAGGGGTGTAGGCCTGGGAAAACCTGTTGTCATTCAGGTGGCTGTGGCTTGGCTGGTGGAGTACAATCTGGAATTTAAATGGTTGACTGGGCAATGCTCACTTAGATAATTCTGAACTGCAGTCTCTCTGCCCACACAGCCACTGTGTAACATAACATGGTCAGTGACTAGTAGAAATTCTCTACCTAAGAGATGATATTTAACTGTATGACAGTCCATTTAACTGCCAAACACTGTCTTTCCATCCACTCCGCTGCATTACTAAGTTTATTACCAATATAACAGATAGGATTTTGTTTCCCACAACAGCTTGGGAAAGGGCTGACAGTATGCCTAATTCAGAATCAACTGAGAATACAATAAACTATTTAGAGAAATCAGCAGCCAGTAATATGGCTTATAACACAACATGTCTTTAAGTTGTCAAAATGCCTGTTCTGTTGTATTTATCCATTTGACATTCAGTGGGGTACTGCACTTGGTCAAGCAATAGTGCCAAAGTATGGAATATAAATTTATGATAAAAGACTAGCCAGATGGCAATAACGTCTTGACCTGTCTCTTCTCCTTAAGTGTGAGGCAATGTTACACTGCTTGAACTTTCCTAGCCTGAAGTTTTACTATCCCTCTGCCAATGACATAACCCCATTAGCAGGCTTTTGTTATGTCTACCATACATTTCTCAGGGTTAAGCAGTCAGACTACCTGGACATAAGGAGTCTAAAATGGCTTGGACCTTAAAGAGATAGCTTTCTTAATCTGGCAAGAAAATAATTATATTGTCCAAGTAAGCTGTTAAACACCTAGAGTTGGGTCTTAAAAACTTGTTCATCAGCTTCAGCGAATTGCAGGTGATCCATGAAGATCAAATGATATGTTTCAGGAGTAAAAAAGGCCATCAAGTATGAAAACTTCAATCTTTTCTTTAGCTTCTAGGGATAGAGGAATCTGCCAACAGGCTTTGATTAGGTATGAAGTGGACAGGAACCTAGCTTTGTCCAATGTTTCAACCAGTTAGTCCAATCAGGGAATGGGATACAAGTCAAACTTGAAATTACTATTTAGTTTTCTGAAGGCAGTGCAAATTCTTACCAACCCATCAGACTTGGGAATGAACATGACTATTATACTCACTCTGGAATGCTTCTATTATCCAAATCTTACATACTTCAAGCTTATATTCTTAGTGAAAGCATTTTTGTATCCAGTATGTTAAGAACTGACTTTTTCGGTTTCATTGTTGTGCTACATTAAATTTGTTCTGTACAATGCCGAAAATATGTTGTATTTCTTAGCACAAGTTTTTTAACCTTTTATTTCTGGGACACTGATAATGGTTCACCTACTTTAACAACAGAACACACTGTGGGACCTTTTCTTCTTCCTCTACAAGCATTCTCACTAAAGAAAGCTCAGAGTCTTTTCACGGTTTCAACACATTTAACTGGTACATCTGTTCTGGATTCCTTTTTTGAGGTTTCATTCTATAATTTACTTCACTTCTCGTTTCTATAACTTATCATGCACTTTGGAAGGAACTTGTTCTCATCTTGGCTGAGGGCACTAAAACAAGTACTTCTTGTCTAATGCATCGAGTCCTCTTAAGACGAGCATTTTTATTATATGCTCACTGATGTTCTTCATGTGCCCTTTCCATGACTTCCTTTACTATATGCATTATTGTTCACAGCCTCTTTGTGTGTTCTTAACCATCCGCTAGTCTATGTCAGTTTCTGTACTGATCTCCTTTCCTACCTTAACTACAAGGGACCTCCGGCAAGACTCTCTTAGGTTCATAGGTAAGTACTAGGCTATCTGCCCGAGGGCATCTGTAAGCCTAGCCAGAATTTATTGGCTTTCGTCACCCCCTTAGATTAGTTCCCTGTGCTTCGGTCCAGCAGAGCCATTAGTTCCCTGTGCCTCTGTCAGCAGAGCCACTGCAGTGATCCCCAGGGTAAATTTTCTGTTTCCCATCCACTCATCAAGGTTTCTCTTGAGGGGTTCTGCCTAATGTAGACTGGATCCTGTTCCAAAGCATGGGGAGTTTCTGGGACAGGAATCTATCCCTCCAGCACATTCTATTTATCGTTGTGGTGATGTTTAGATCCCTAGAGTGTGTGGCTCTTGGGGATTTTTCTTTTTTTTTAGGTGGAGCATGTCCATCAATTTTGGGTTGGACATGGCCTTGTATGTCAGGCAGAGATCACCTGTGAGTAAATGGTATGCAACCGAGTACAGCTGGAGTTTCTTCAGTCGGGCTGCATAGGGCATATGTTTGAGGCCAGTAATCCTCTTGGTGAGGTACTTCTGTGGTCTTTCCAGCTGTTGCAGGTGTCTTGTAAGGTACATCCCAAATCGGGCGTTGTACTCCATGATGGGTCTGAGGAGTGATGAGTAGAGGGGCACAATAACCTCTTTTGTTCTACATGTGAACCCTTTTGTGATTAGGTGGGCCACATAGAAGGATTTTCTAACCACCTTGGCAATATGATTATCAAAGGAGAGATTACCATCTACTTGGGTCCCTAGATCCCTTATTACATTTTCTGTATTCAGGGGACTACCACGTATGTGGTAGTTCGCGGGTACTTTGTTTTTTCCAAAGGGGATGACTATGCACTTTTTGGCATTTAGCTTGAGGCCATGATTTTGACACCATGTATCCGTCTCAGTGAAACCCTTCTGGAGGATGTCTGTATCAGCTGGAGAGTCAATTATAGTCCCCAGTTTGCAGTCGTCTGCGAACTTGGTCAGCCATAGTCCTCCTGTGCTTGCCTGTACCTCTGAGAAGTATATACTGAACAGGAGGGGTCTCAGGACTGAGCCCTGGGGGACGCCACTTGTAACTGGCTTAGAGTTGGGTCTACAGCCTGCAACTCTCAAGGCCCTAGAACACAACCATTTCAAGCAAAATCATGGACAATGTTCAGTTAAAGGTATGTTTGCCTGCAATAATTGTAATATTTGCAGGTTTATAGCAAAAGGGCCAGTTATTGTTATTGAGGGCCTTGATCATACCATTCCAGTCCCGGGTTATGTTACCTGCAACACAAAGGGGGTAGTGTACATTGGTTTCTGTAGTTCATGCCCCGCATTTTATGTGGGGATGACAACAAGGTGCCTTAAAACCCGCATCAAGGAACACCTTTACAATATTAAGATTCGAAATGAAACTAGTGCTTTATTTAAACATTCCCTTACTAGTAAGAATTTAAAAAAAATTTTATTCTCTGTATTAGAGGTGGTTCATTCAGATCTTAGGGGTGGTGATTTTAAAAATTTGGTTGAATAAAGAGAGACGTGGTGGCAGATTAAACTTTCGGCTGACAAAGCCCCAGGCTTAAAATGAAGCCGTTAATATCAAATGTTTTTTAAAAAACAATGTGTTGAGTATTGATAAACACAATGTCTCCATTTCATCTTTGTTTAAATAACCTGTGGCTACCTTTAAGCAAAAAAGTCTTTTATTTATTGATTGAATGATTGATTAATTACCATCTTTTTGACTAATTAACACAGTATTTAATGTCAATGTTTTTAGCTGTTTTATTCATTCTGAAGAAGTCTCTGGACGAAAGCGGATATTAAAATATTGTGTTACGCTATTTCTGTGGACTTTGATTCTTTGGATTACCACGGTTTCCTGCTCCTTTTTGAATTTGTCAATATTACCTTCATATTGTTCCTTGTCTCCTGTTCTGGGATGGGTGTGGGTCACTGCTATCCTACTTTAATTACTAATTGCTACTTATTAAATTTCTACTCTGATATTTTATTAAATTTTTCCCTGTCTATATGTGCAACTGTTTCATGCATTGAGAACGAAGCATTATAATTTCATTCAGCTACACTGCTGTGTAGTTTTGAATGACAGTAAAGTTTTCTCTGACTTTATTTCATATGGTATGTAAGACAGTGGGAGCACTTTTGGACATACAATGACATACATACAGTGGATATACAAAGTGTATACACCCCCTGTTAAAAAGCCAGGTTTTTGTGATATAAAACAAATGAGACCACAATAAATCATTTCAAAACTTTTCCCACCTTTAATGTGACCTATAACCTGTACAATTCAATTGAAAAACAAACCTGTTAGGGGAAAAATATAAAAAATAAAAAAACGTACAATAAGCTGGTTGCATAAGTGTGCACACCCTTAAACTAATACCTTTTTGAAACACATTTTGATTTAATTACAGCATTCAGTCTTCTTGGTTAGGAGTCTATCAGCATGGCACATCTTGACTTGGCAATATTTGCCCAATCTTCCCTGCAAAAGCACTCCGAATCTGTCAGATTGCGAGGGCATCTCTTGTATACAGTCCTCTTCAGGTCACTCCAGAGATTTTCTATTGGATTTAGGTCTGGGGTCTGGCTGGGCTACTCCAAAACTTTAATTTTCTTCTGGTGAAGCCATTCTTTTGTTGATCTGAATGTATGCTTGGGGTCATTGTCGTGTTGAAAGGTGAAAATGCCTCTTTTTCAGCTTTCTAGCAGATGCCTGAAGGTTTTAGACCAAAAGTGACTGGTATTTGGAACTGTTCATAATTCCCTCCACCTTGACTAAAGCCCCAGTTCCAGCTGAGGAAAAGCAACTCCAAAGCATGATACTGCCACCACCATGCTTCACCATGAGGATGGTGTTCTTTTGGTGATGCGAAGTGTTGTTTTTGCGCCAAACGTACCTTTTGGAATTGTGGCCAAAAAGTTCAACCTTGGTCTCATCAGACCAGAACACATTTTTCCACATGCTTTTGGGAGACTTGATGTATTGTTTTTCAAATTTTATCCAGGCATGGATGTTTTTCTGTGTAAGAAAGGCTTCTGCCTTGCAACCCTACCACATAGTTCAAACATATGGAGAATATGAGAGATTGTTGTCACATGTAGTACACAACCAGTACTTGCCAGAAATTCCTGCAGCTCCTTCACTGTTGCTGTAGGTCTCTTGGCAGCCTCTCTGACAAGTTTTGTATTGTCTTTTCATCAATTCTGGAGCAACATCGCTGTTGTCCCACATTTTATCCATTTTTTGATGAACGTCTTCACTGTGTTCCATCCAATGCTATGGAAATTATTTTGTACTCTTCTCCTGACTCCTACCTTTCAACAATGAGATCCCTTTGATGCTTTGTAAGCTCTCTGTGAACCATGGCTTTTGCTGTAGCAGGCAACTAAGTAAATGTCAGGAAAATCCTACTAGGACAGCTGAACTTTATTTGCGGTTAATCAGGTGTGTACCCAAGAAGACTGAATGCTGTAATTAAATCAAAAGTTGCTTCAACAAAGTATTAGTTTAAGGGTATGCACACTTATACAAACAGCTTATTTTACATTTTTTATATTTTTCCCCTAAGAGATTTGTTTTTCAATTGAACTGTACAAGTTATAGGTCACATTAAAGGTGGGAAAAGTTTTGAAATGATTTATTGCAGTCTCATTTTTTATATCACAAAAACCTGACATTTTAACAGGGGTGTGTAGACTTTTTATATCTACTGTATTTGCACACAACAAAAATGAGACATTTGCACACAAAATACATTATTGCAGTGCACAGATCATTTTAGGGAGGGTAAGTGCAGTTTGGAAAAATAAGATAAAGCTGCTGACTTAATGAAGGAAACATGCTTATCTGTAACCTTGTGTCTAATCTTTAAAGCAAATAAACTGATGTTTAATCATCTGTAACACTTCATAATCTACTGCATCATTACACAGTTGCTGCCACTGACTTAATTAAAATGCCTCTGGCATGACCACATATGATAAACAATGGAAATTGTTTGTTTTACTATTCCATTTTCACATCTAGTGTTAACCTTTAGTGCTTGTGGTTTACAGAAGAATGGTGGTATAGACAATGGCATAACTAGATTATGTGGCTCCCTGTACCGTTACTGATCTGTCTTACTTAGAAAAAAATAATAAAATAATTGAGGACTGAGAACAAAAAAAAAAAATTGTCAAAAATGTTCAAACCTGAGGACTAAAAAAAAATCTCTTCTGCACTGAAACTGTAGCAAATCTTTTGCTACAGATGTAACGTGGCTTGCTGAAGTTATGACATCACACACAAAGAGTTTCAGGTATGACCACAAATACAGGTACTGTACTACCATGCCACTGGGATCTACCAATTATGCCCTCTAACACCTTGTGTCTGGGGCAGCCACCTTCTGCGTCCCACCTCAGCTATGCCTCTGCTTTGAGACAGTAACTGATGCCTGGCATGGACTCCTTAAGTATACTGCCTGTGCCTGAAATAAATATACATACATATATATATATATATATATATATATATATATATATATATATATAATGTATGTTTATATTTATATACACATACATACACACACACATTATTTATATATAAATATATATATATATATATATATATATCTTTATAGATGTATCCTAGGCTAACGACTACTAGGGCACTTAAAAGCCTAGCCGTGCAACCCAAATGTGATCCACAAATTTGATTTATAGGGGGTGATTTACTGACTGCCCCAGTCCATCAGGGGTGAGTTTCCAATTATCCATCCACTGTTGGACCAAGTTGCCCTTAAATAGGATAGGAAGGAACTCTGCTTCACATGAATGCGGAGTCTGTTCTAGAGAATTGATATTCTCTGAGAAACTTATCCATCTCTTCAGTATGTCCTATTTATGTTGCAAGCAAAATTAAGTCTTTTAATCTATTAGTTCTTATGCTATTTGTATTGGGAATGTGCAAAAGATTAATCAAAACAGGGTCCAGGGATGCCCTACATGCTAGGCAAAGATCACCTCTCAGAGGTCTGTATGGTACTAAGTAAAGAGATAGGGCTTTGAGGTGATTAGTGTAGGACATTGTGTTTACTTCCCTGGTAAGGAATCTTTGTGTATATTCCGGTTGTTGCAAGTGTCCGGTCAGGTACATACTCGCCAAGCACATGGTATGATAACTTCTCTGGACCTAGACCCTATGTGTTTGCTTATCAAGTTGCTCAACATAGAAGGATTTTATTATTAGCTTAGACACAAGATGGCTGAAGGCTAGGTTACTATCTACATGAGTTCCCAGATCCCTGGGTAGTGAATAAACTTTTAAGGGTGTTTTACTGATGATGTAGTTACCCAAGGTGGCAAACTTCTCAAAAGGTACTATAATGCATTTCTTGGTATTGAATTTTAAGCCATGGCTTTAGTACCAAGAGTTTGTCTGTATTAGACCTTCTTAAAGCGTGTTCTTTTCATGGAGGGTATTCATTGACTGCTACCACTTTCCAATCATCTGTGAACTTGGTTAGCCAGAGGCCTTTGAAATGACTTTGACACCAGAGAAGTAGATGACAAAGAGGACTGGACATAGCACAGAACCCAGGTGGTCTCCACTGCTGACTGGCCTCTTTGTGGAGGTGGCCTCACTGTTTCTAACCTCCTGGGTCCTATCAGTGAGCCAGCTAGCTTTCCAGTGTGTTATAAAGAGGTTTATACCTAGTAATGTAAGTTTGTTTCTGGGGCTAGTTCTGGGCTTACTTCTGGTAGGTACAGCAGCCTCTATACAGGCACTGACATGGCTGTACAGAGTTTCTGAGAGAAATTCAGCATAGGCTTCTGTTTTCTTGGGGCTGGGAGGGGGTAGTGAATTTTGACAAACCGTCACTTAATAATAAGTAATTTGCCTTGGAATAATTCCCAACTGTTACTGGTTTTAATGGGATTATGGAATTGATTTTGATTTCAAATGAGAAAGCTTTATGGTCAGACTTTTTCAAGGAGGATCAGACATTGGGGGGGGGGGCGCAGTGTTCTCCCATATTTGTGAGCTTGAGGTCAAGTATGTTGGAGCCTCCAGTGGGTGTATTCAGTGTTGGATAAAGGGTGTTTATAGTTACAAAGTCCAGGAATCTCTATGCCTGCAGATTTGAGGCTGTGCAGGATTCCCAGTCTATAGAGGAGTAATTAAAGTTTCCTATGAGTAGGGCATTAGCTTGGATGGTAAGTGTCTCCAGTAGGTCCAAGTATGCACTGTGAGCTTCTTGAGACAAAGTGCATGACCTATAAGTGGCTAGGATATGGTACGTGATTTTGTCTATGGTGATCTGGAAGTGGCGGAACTCCAGCACGCCACTCCGTTTGGCCACCTTAGAAGTATGCTTGTTATTAATGTATATTGAGACACCTCCACCTTAATCCCTTGTCTGTGCAGCTACTGGTCTAAACATGTGGAAAGCACAAAAACCTTGCACTGTTGGGGTAATCTCTGCCACTTTAAACGATGTCTCAGTAAGTGCATAGATATCTGTACTCTTATGTGTGAGGACGGCATGGAGGGATTATAGTTTTAATTTCAATTCCTGACATTAAACAATAACACCTTGAGGTTCTGTTGAGTTGATTTTGCTATGTTGGTAAGTTTGTCAATTTGGCATTGCTTAAAAAAGGCACTATGGGGGCAGACAAATCCTCAGCCAGGATTCAAAAATCTAGAGGGGAAAGGTGCAGACTGTCCTTGGCAAAGCAAGTGGTCCACTGAACCTGTCCTCTCAAGCTGACAAATACTGGATTCCCTTAGAATGACACCAGAAGAAAGGCCATTTTATGAAATCAGTCATTTTTGCTCATACTGTGGCATCATCCTTGGTGATGGTAATATGCTGCTCAGTGCCAAGCTCATACCAGCCTAAGAGACGCAGTCTAAAAGCTCCATAATATCTCTGTTTGTATAGTCCAGGGAAGTACATCTCAGGTCATTTATACCCTCGTGGACTATGACAGAATCATTCTGGTACCTCTGGCGTAATGACTTGAGAACATGCATGATATGGCAGATACTGGCTAAAAACAAGCAACTAACAAACATATTTTCTGGGAGAGTAATGAGTTGGCAAACTTTAAAGATTCCCTGCAGATTGCTCTGTCAGAGATGCTGGGTGAGCAAATTGGAGGAACTAGGGAAAATAATTTTTTTGAGCTATGATACAGAATTGGAATTGCCTGGACACAGTAAGGCAGTGCTGAGTGTAACTATGATGGTTGCCAGAAAAGCAATTACTAGAAAATGGAAATCCAAGTCTAAACCAACTTTACTAGAAGTAACAAAGACAGTAACAGAAATAAAACATCTGGAATTGGGATCTTTAGAAAAAGGTAGGATCAAATTACATATGAAAAAAAATGGGAAATGTGGCATCAATACGTGGAGAGGAGGAAAAAGGTTTAAAAAGAAGGCAGGATCTGAGTGAGTTATGTAACGTTTGACTAAATGTTACAGTTGTATTGGCACGGTTTGGAATGCATAATGTTTATAAATGAGAATGTGTTGTTATGGTTTATTTTCATTTATATAAATGTAACATGGCCTATGTCATACATGTCAATTTATTAAAAATGTTTCTTGTTAAAAAAAAATAGGTTAAGCAACTATCAGTTATCCTCTCCTTCTTCAGGTTGGTTAGAAGGGTATCAGTGTATCTTACAATGGAGTCCCCTACGATGAGAGTCCTGGGAAGAGTGTTTGCTTGCCTTAAGGGCTTAGCATTTGGGGCTCCATGGCAAGTGACAGTATGTGCGGTGTTAGGTGTGGCTTTTCTGAGTGCCTTTGGGCTTGCTAGCTTTGACAGCGGGTGGTCTATGTGATCTTTGTTCTTCAGGAATATTGCTTTTAAGTGCCTCAGCATATGTTAGTCTGCGTGTGAGTGTTGTGTGCTATATGAGATGCATGTTGTGTGTGTGGTTTTGACAATCCAATGTGGATTTGTATGTGGGAGTTTAGCCTCCAGTGTCAATATATAATTACACCTCTTGCATACTGTGTCTGATTCTTTAAGGATTAAGGGGTTGTCAGTAAACACGAGACAATTGCTGCATTGTCTCAAGATGCCAATATCCACAAAGCTGGCTTCAGAGAAGTTGGGAAATTACAATATCCATAATGTTCAGTCCTTTGATTTATGAGCTACAAGGGGGTGGTGTATTGAGGTTAGAAGGCAATTAAGGGTGCTTTGTTTGTGCAGACTAACAAGGGTGCTTTATTGGGCAGATTAAGGTAAACAGTACTAAATTCTATTAGGTTTTATGTTTACACGATACTGAATTTTACTAAATCTGTACGTATTGCCATTCAAGCCCTACTAGCAGCTCTAAGCTTGTTGATACCCAAGGTATTTGCAATACACTGCTGCTTTACAGGTTATAGCTTTATGGACTGTTCTAAAGTGCAAATTTGCTTTCTAGGGGTTTGCTACTGTACAGGGTACTGCTAACCCATGGAAAATGCAATATAATTTAGAGCAGCACAGAAAAATGAATAATGAGCCCTCTAGCGAATAAAATGACTTCACTAGGATTCCTTTTGTGTATAGACCAGGCAAACACCTCCTGCCACAAGATGAACAAACCCAGGTAATTTCAAGACAGTAACATGGACAGGAAGAGAAATTTGTATATATGTCATGTATGTATGTAATAACATATTGCTGCAAGACCCTGCCTACAAATGTCTGTCTACCACTTCTACTGCATTTCCTGCTTTTCTAACTTTGTTTTTGTGTTGCATTATTTTCTTTTGATTGACTTGCCATTGGTGATGAGCACATACCTCTCAACTGTACAGATTTTTGCAGAATGTCCAGATTTTTTGCCTCATATTTTTGGTCTGTTTTTCATAAAATTGTGGTTTTATAGCAAATCATTGGCAAATTATTGCATCTTGAAGTTAGAAAATAATGACAGACATTTGAGTTTCAGACTTCACACTTTTCAGAACATTTATGCTAATGCAAAACATGTTATTCTGTCAATTTTCTAAGATTGTAAGAGACATATTTAAAGAGTTTACCTATTTTTGTGCTTTTTTCCCCCCATTATTGATGGCTTTGTCCATATTTCTTGCTCTAAGAGGTTGACAGGTATGCAATGAGATTATAATGAAGAATAACATTTGTTTGTGTGTTTGTGCTGTGTATTTATATAAAATGTGTATGCACTTTTTACTGTACTTAATCAGAGTCAAAGGTTAATAATACATAATTAGTCTGTTTATATGTTACCTCTTATTGTCAATTCTGCTTTTTTGAACTGTTTAAACTTAAGTCTCTGAGTGGTGACATCCTTACAACTGGGAGGAGATATGCTTTTAGATATACAAATTTCATGCTAATCAGCTGTCCAGACTTTTGAGCAGATTACCTTTCAAGAGCTTTTGTCCAAATTTTTGATGTCTGCAGGTTGACAGGTATGGCTCATCCCCCTTTTTTGGACCTGTCCTCCTACAACAAATACTCTATACTCTCTTCACTAACCTGCCACAGGAAAATACCATTCAATCTGCAGTATATGAAGCAGCTAAAACTACCCTTTACTTTTCAAGAGCTGTCACCATGTTACACACCCTACATACAGTTGTTTTTGTGTTTTCATTAAAATAATGTGCATCTTCTGCAGCCAAACTGTAATAACCTCATTAATATTTAATCTTAAATTCTATCCTACATTGAAGCTCTCAACAATATGTCACTTATTTAAGCACAAATAAAAAAAATTAATTTTAGGGATAAGGCAGTTCAATACAATGACTTAAGACAAAGCCATGAAATTTATATTGTACAAGTCCAATATCCTATAATAAACATGACTGTGTTTCAGTATACTGTGATTTGGATTTCCCATTTACAGTTTATTCAATAGTCAAAGAATCCCTGTACTTAGGGTATTTCCTAACCTGGTTTTAAAAAAAAGTTATCATTTTCTCCTCGGCTTAACACACACACATTTCAAACAGTGAAGGAATATACTAACATCCCTATAAAAAACAGTTAACTTTCCAGAGTTATCTACTAAATAACTAACTATACTACACAACAAATTCAGGTCAGGGTGCCGGGAATTTATGCACCACCCCGCAAACACAATTTTTTGTGGATGCGTAAGTCAGACATTATATATACTCCAAGATTACAAAGAGATGAAACTGCCAGAAATGTGATTATCTTTTGTAATTTTGTCAAATAACTTAGCTTTTACATAGTTAATTAATATTAATATAGTAACATTAATACAGGACTATTATAATTAATATTACTGCATTTTAATTACAGTAAGAATGGGAGGGAAAATCTTACAGGTCCACATTTCTTCATCCTTAAAAAAATATTTTCTTTTAAACTAGAGCCATTCCACATCTCAGTGGAGGTTCTGAACATTTCTAAGTGGAAAAAGACCAATGAGTATTAATATTAATTATAGCTTCCAGGCAGCTGCTGTAAATACCCAGTACTTAAAAAACAATGCTTTCCCACAGTTAAATACTGAGCTACTCAGTGCTCATTATTGCTCATTTTCAAATTTGCTGAGCAGCTTGTGGCGCAAGCAAATGCTTCAGGTCTAGATAATGGAACACTTCTCAGGCAGACATTCCAGAAGGAATTAACAAACCATTTGCAAATAATCTAGAATCTATTTCCTCTTTAAAAATCATATGCCTCTTTGGAAATGTAATGCTTTGTGTGAAGAGCGAATATGTCAGAACCATACCCTTAAGGATACAGACCGCTAGTATTTCATGCTGCTGTTCTGTAATGCATTGAGCAATGCACTACAGAACAGCAGCATATTCAAAAAATACCACTGCCAAATAAAAATAAGAAAAATAATGTTGTGCTGTGTCTTTCGGCTTATCCCGGTTAGGGGTCGCCACAGCGGAACTCCGGTCCGCTAATGTTTGGTAGTGGATTTTTACGTGCTGAGTTACCAACCCTGACGCACAACCTTCAACGAAGGCACGCCCATTCACGTATGCCTCCACACAGAAGACACTCTAGCTGAGAATCGAAAAATAAGAAAAAGAATAATGCAACAAAATCCTGCAGCAGGCAGGTTGTGCTAACATTTCAGCAGGCTCACTGAGAGACCTTTACATTCTACTTCACCTATCCTACATCTGTAATGTACAGAAGACAACTACGAAGTCTAAATGAGAAACAATGGCTTTCAAGAAATAAAATCCGCAGCATGGTACAGTTCCTCCTTTCTGGAAAAAAGCTATTAGCTGGTATGTTTTGGAATGGGTAGCTGACACTACACCCTACTTCAAACATATATTTTCTTTTAATGGGTATGATCTCTCAACGGGAGCTCCACTGACCGACACACAAAATAACAATCTACAGGAACCACAGCCTTCATTTTCATCTTGCAAGTCATAAGATTCTTGTGCTGACTGTTACAAGGGGCTGTGGAAAGAAATTTTAATGGCAGTTAAAGCCATTTTCAACATCATCTTTATAAGTGCACTTTTGGCAAGAATAATGTTATTAATGGTCTTGTGGCTGGAGAGCTGCCAGATCAACTTTTGCGGACTCCATTTTCTCTCCTCTGGGAGAGGAATCATTCAATGGATTAAAACAGCAGTTGCAACAGGAATAATAAAAAAGTAGACAAAAACACTGGACTTTGTTAGTTTTGCAACAAAAGGGATCAGACATACTAGAATGCTGCTTCAGTCATAAAAACTACCAGAACATCAGTCTAGCTTTTTCCAGCCCACTTTCAACACTACTTACAACTGACATTTGCTGTTCTAAAGGCAGAAAACAACTTTAATGAGGGGGTCTTTTGGCATTTATCTAGCCCAAATACAGTTATGAGCAAGTGCGTGCATGCGTACACACGCACACACACACAAACTCTTTCATAGGCTTTGCTGAGGAATCATTTAAATATATTAAGTCCTTTGGTATTTATCTCCCCAAGACAAAGTTACTCATGCATGCACATACACACTTTCATAGGCTTTTCTCGGGAATCATTCAAATGTAGTCATTTATTTGGTTAAACAATCAATCATTAAAAGGTTATACAAAGCTAAAATAATACAAAATTCTGTAAACTTATAAATTCTTGAAATGTTGACAAATATGACCAATGTTTTAAATCCAACAGAAAACGCAGTCAGTGTACTCAACCTGCTAACAGTTTCAAAGCAGCAAGAAGAATGGAAGCTGAAGTGAATAATCTTGACAAGTGTATGCCAGCTAACACCAGTGGAACAGTGGCATGAAACAGAAACCAACTGATACCAAGGGAAGGCATACATTCTACTTAGGTAGAAAAGGCTTGAGGAATGAGCTGATATCACTTACAAAGAGCCTTATATTGCATAAGTCCTCATCAAAGAAAAATCAAACTAACTGTGAGCAGTAATGCATCTTACTGTGGTTAACGTCTCTCAAAATTGCATTTGTCATTTTTGAATAGCTAAGTGATCATGCTACAATAGAATAAGGTTGAAGGCAGGAGGCTACCAAGATAATTTTTTCCTTGTTTCCCATTTTTTGTCCCCACTGCCTGCTGCTCATTAGCCTTACCCAACAAACAGACCAGTTCATTCCACATCACTGACAGATCATCATTCAGGCAGCTATCAGGCGTGGTACGGCTTTTCTTGTATGCCTTGTCACTTTGCACACAGCCCTGGGATAGGAGGGGGGGGTGCAGGCCATGTAATGGGCTGACTGAGGAGGTTGCCTTCTCACTTCCAGAAGGGGTGTTCCCTCCAAGCAGTCCCACTCCTCCTCGGGAAGCACGGGTGGTGGTTTCCCTGGGATTCACCTGGAAGATCACATAAAATCTGTGTGCATCCCGGTGTGTGCCATCCTCCCCACCACTGAGAGGGTAAGTGGGACATGCACCCAGTATCGGGCCCGATAATTGACTCCCCTGGTCATCTGAACTACAATAGTGGCTCCATCCCTACTTGTCACTGAGTCAGACAGCTGCCATGATCTGAAATCATGCCTGCCTAGTTCAGGTACTTTACAGCAGGCTGCATAGCCATAACTCCTTATGTGGAGTCTGAAAAAATGTATAATAAATTTGATTGGTAGACTGCATAAGAAGCAAGTTAAAATGCATTTCTCAATGAATCAAAGAAAACTACCAGAAGTACAGCTGAGTAAGCTGCATTACTGCTATCAAACCACTGCAATAATGGATTACTGACATCCAGCCACAGATTACTATCATTATTGCTATTATTATTTAAGGACTGATCAAGCAGGAAGTCTACTTCTGGAGCAAAAATGGTTACCAAGTGATAAAGAAGATAATGCTGGCCATCACCTTTTTTCTAGAGGCAGCAAAAGCTTCCATCCTTCCCCTGAATTTTCTGGCTTGAGAAGTCGCAATAGATGTGTAAGTTTAAAGTTTTTGTACCTACAATGAAGATTTCACTGATGTCTAACTAGAAAATTTCAGTTATGTCTTGTACCATTGTTCTGTAGTCTAAAACAATCAAGTTCCAATGTTGCAGGATATGGTAACCTCATTAATAAGGCACAGTAAGACGAAATGCTGGGTGCACTGGTGGATACAGAACACAGTCCTTTTTCTGCATCATCAAGGGTGATTTTGGTCACCATGTAAACTTCACCTTCAGGCAAAGATAAATGCAACTGGCTTCTGTCAATTGGCAAAAAACTCCTGAATGGACTTTGTGCAAACCCTTAAAAGAATGGCAGAAAAGCAATCTTTTGCTGATTCTGTCTGCAGTCCCCACTGTATCAAAAGTAGATTATTCCTTTCTCCATCCATTATCCCTGTGACATATCATCCTCTAGAAGTACCCTGGCCTGCTAAATAAGCTTTTTAACTTTCTTGCAGGCATCTCCATATGCCTCTTTTTCAGACTGATTACAATTCTCATGTGTGTGTGTGTGTGTGTGTGTGTGTGTGTGTGTGTGTGTGTGTGTGTGTGTGTGTATATATATATATATATATATATATATATATATAGTCTTTCACTAATCAGCTGTCTTACATCTGCCTCTCTCTCGCTCTCTCTTTCAAGGCATCCACTGTTCCTCCTTTTCTTTCCTCTTATCCTGATACAAGATTTCATTTGTTTTAACATACTTTCCTCACTGCAGCACTATAGCTGTTCAATTGTTCTGAGATTCTGGCATACTTCCATACTATCAGTCATTATTTACTGCTGTTTTTTCCAACAGACTGCATCTTTCTTTCCTGTAATCTCAGATCACTGTGCTTATGGAACATCTTTACTGCAACCCAGGCAACCAGGGTTCAAAAGTGATAAACCATATCATAGCATGATCATTTCTACTCAGAGGCTTTCTCACCTCTACTTAAATAATCACATCTGAACTATGTAGGACTAGGGAAATGATATTATCCTTTCTGGATGGGGTCTTCACACATACTGTTCATGTTCAGCTTCTGAAAGAGCTTCCACTAGTTCACTCTCTCTCTCCTCACCTTAGCTGACACTACTGTCCAGGTCATTTCCCGAATATTAAGGCTGGCCATCATTATGGCTATCCTGCTACTCTTTGCCACTTTACTAATTCTGCTTTTGATTCTGTGCTCGTCCTTTCCTTCATCTGATGTTCTGTACTTCATATCTACCATTAAGTATTTATTGCATTCCTTTCCATCCTCACCATCTCAGTTTTCCATTCATTTTGTCCCTTAGCCTCCCAAACTGCATTTGTCCCATGCGAAAAACAATCTCACTACCCTCTTTGCTGCATCATTTTCTTCTGTATGCCCAGAATCCATCTATCACCATTGCATGTACTTATTTTGAGCAGGCAGATAGGCTGGACAATAAATGTTCATTTTCAGATGTCAGTTACAACAGACACATACTTAAGCAATAGAAACAGCATTATAAGCGTACATGTATGACATAATGAAAAAAGTTATGTACTCACCATAACATTCCATCTGTGTTTTTCATTTCCATTCTCCCTCAACTCTTGGATTTGGATCCAATCCTTGGATCTGACTCTGCTGCTTCTCCTAGTTCGTGGATCATTGAAAACACTCAAGCTCCTTCCTTTCCCATAATGCCCTAGTCCCTAACATACCTCAGATCTTGTTTGGTGCCCTTTATATCCGTAGGGCATTGCAAAGGAATAAAAATATTAAAATAACCAACAAAAACTGAAACTCAAAGAAAGGAACAAGGTTCCTTCACCTTCTTCAATCCTCCCAAAGGAATAACTAGGAGGGGGCTAGTGGGAGGGTAGTTGAGGAAGAATGAAGATGGACAACATAGACGGAACATTGCTACTGATGTTGTCAATTTTTATTCATGCCTCAACTCTTAAAACAGAGCCACCAGCTACCTAAACCCCATGAGGACTCTAAGGAAGGATATTCCTGAGAACCGTTGAATCAAAAGCTGCTCTGCCTCTAGAGACCAGATCTAATTTGTAATGAGCAATAAAAGTATGAGGAATGGCCCAAGTTATGGCTTCACAAATATCATCTAGAGAAGCTCCGGACAAAAAAGCTGAAGAAGCATCCACAGATCTCGTGGAATGTGCTCTTGGTGGTTCGGGTAAGGACATGCCCAGTTTTTTTTTTATACAAAGGTAATACAATCAGTCAACCGTTTAGCTAATGTTACATTAGAGAGTGATGTGCCCAATTTTGAATCTGAAAAAGATACAAACAGTTGCTCTGTTTCTCTAAAATCTTTTGTTCTATGTAAGTAAAAACATGTCTGTGCATGTCCAATAGGTGTAACATATATTCTCTTTTATTTGAAAATTTTGGAATGAGGACTGGCAAGTTTGATTCATATTAGATTCTGACACCATCCTAGGAAGAAAGGGAGGGTTGGTTCTTAAGGTTGCTCTGTCTTTATGAAAAATCAAGTAAGGAGGCTTAGAAGACAAGGTCTGCAATTCAGAACCCCTTCTGGCAGAAGTAAGTGCTACTAAAATATACTTTTCCAAGTTAAATACTTTAGTTCTGTCTAAGCTGAAGGTTCAAATGGAGACTCTGTTAGAACTTGCAATACTACATTTAAATTGCACGGGAGAGCAGGCTCTTTAATAGGAGTTATAGGAGAAGGGTTTCTCTTAGAATGGCTCTACAAAGTTTGGAACATGCTAGAGATGAATTATCTATTCCAACATGAAAGTTGGAGATGACAGCTAATTGTACTTTAACTGCAGAAAATCTAGCTCCATCATTGAAGATTGATGCTAGAAATTCCGGAACTTTATAGACAAGAACAAAAAAGGAATCTAATCGATTCTGTTGTGCCCAAAATACAAATCTTTTCCACTTACGTTTGTAAAGTTTTCTGGTGGAAGCTCTGTGAGATGATAAAAGAATATAACAGACTGGGGAGGAGAGCCGGAGCTGTCTAGCCATCAATGGAAGTAGAGAAACCATGTGGCTAATTTTAAGTCCAGAATGTCTGGATGAATCAAGTCTGTTGGGTGAGGCAGAAGGTCTGGAGTTGGATCCAGGATCCAATGGGATGAAAATGATGATGCCAAAGAAAGGGAAACCAAATCTGACAAGACCAATAAGGGGCAATGAGGATTACTGTGTTCTTCAATTGAGATGCTTTCTGAATAAATTTGGGGATGAGGGGTATCAGGGGAAAGGCATTAAGGAGACTAGCGGGCCATTTGTGAAGTACAGCATCTCTTGGTGACTCCCCTGGTCAGGGGATGAGGGCAAAGAACCTGCTGCACTTGACAGGGGATGCAAAAAGGTCGCAGCGCAGTTTACCCATTGACGAAAGATCCTCTCCACCACCTGCATGTTGAGAGACCACTTGTGAGGCATTAGAATAGACCTGCTTAACTTGTCTGCAATCACGCTGGACTTCCCTGAAATGTGTACTGCTATAAGAAATCGATTGGACGAGATTGTCTTTGCCGCAATCTTAAAACTTCTCCTCACAGGGGCTAACATTTGGTTCCCCTTGTCTGTTGATTTACCAGACTGACATATTGTCTGTTTGGATCGCAACAGTCCCGGTGGGGAGAAAGTCTTGGAAAACCTGCAATGCTAAGAGGATGGCTCTCATTTCCATGATACTGATATGTATATTGGGTCTCTTTGGGGGACCATGTGTCTTAGACTGTCCTTCCCAGCAACTGCCCCCTCACCCGATCTGGGAGGCGTCCATGGTCACTATGGCCTTTGTTTGAGGAAGAAAAAAGGGATGACCTTCTTGCACTTGACTTGATTGCATCCACCACAGAAGATATTTTTTGCAAGCTTGAGTAGTCTTTATCTGACTGGACAGAAGGTGGTAAAGAATGGACCACTGAGTAGCTAATACTCATTGAAGTATTCTCACATGGTACCTTAACAATGATCCTAGGATGATTGCTGCTGCCATGGACCCTAAAGCTTGAAGGATTAATCAAGCAAAGACAAGAGAGTTTTGGATGATTTTCCTGACCTGGACCTGAATAGTCTGAACTCTTGCCAAAGGAAAAGATGCTGTTTATGTGATTGTGTTGAAAGCTCTAATGAATTCTAATAATCCAAAAGCGTATCCAAAAGGAACCAAAAATCAACTAGTAAAGACAAAAGGTACCCAGGTCCGGTGAAACAATAAATAGACAGAAAGTAGTCAAGTAAAATGCTTTAATCCAAAAGGAAATACTGTAATCATGAACAAATCAACAAGAAAACATTAACGCCTCCAATATTACGTTTTCGTTTGAAAAGACTTCATCAGATGTGGGCTGAGCTTATGTGAAATAAGGCAGCTGTCTGATGTGTTTAGCTGGCTATCACAGATTAATAACTGTAGCTGTATCCTTGAGCCCTAGTGATGGCTTTTACTGTCATACCCACATGCATATTTCTGAGCGAGCTACAGTGTTATTGCTTTTCCTGTGCACATATATACATATATACACACACACACATATATATATATATATATATATATACATACACAGACACATATACATACACACACATACATACACATATATATATATATATATATATATTCACTTCATAGTATCGAAATACTGAATTATCAAAATTCAGTATCACAAAACTGTAGTCAAATCCCCTAAACACTGAACATACACAGACGCGAAACACAAAACCGCGAATCTACAAATTCCCATCAAACACACATCACACACTACAAAACACTTACATACACCAGCGTACATACCTCCCAACACATCCGTACAATAAACATAACACACATGCACACAACCAAACACATATACACACCTACCCTTAGTATATGCAGGGGGGCAAGCCCCCCTGCACCCCCCCACACACCCCTACAACTTTGAGGTCGCACAACACACCAAAACACACACAACCCAGCATTGCACATTCCACAGCTCCCCCACACAAACTCACATCACATACACACAAACACCAGCACTCCCAACACTAACACATTCACACTGCACACCTACCCTAACCCACATCTCAAACATCCCAATACACTCAAACACACACAAACCCTCCCCAAAACAGTACACTTACCTAACACTCTAGCCGTACCGCGGGTTCAACATAATCCATTCGACACATATGGGTTTGCAGTTTCCTTCCGTTTGACTTTACAGGCTCGAAATTCTAAAATTCGATATTTTAGCATTTCGAGCATGTAAAGTGAACCCATATATATATATATATATATATATATATATATATATATATATATATATATACATACATACATAAACACACACACACACACACACACATATATATATATATATATATATATATATATATATAAAATAATATAATAATAATAATAATAATATATGAAAATTCTATGGTGCAGGTAACACACAACAGAAGTGATAAAATGAAACAGAGTATAACTTAAGGAACATAAATTCAGTGGCTAAATACTACATTAAACATAATTTCTTTTACCGGTAATGTTGGACATGATTAAAGGACCAAGTAAAGTAGTCATTTTTCATTACTATTGTTGTATACTTCAGCTGCAAAGGCCAGGATGCTAACCTGATTACAGTGATTCTCTATACTGCCTGCAGGGAAGTTGTGAGAAGAAATATTGTTTGAAATTAAAAGCTGCCACAAGGTTATGAAATGTCTTAGATCCTTTATGAAAACAAATTGCTTAGAAATATCCAAATGCTTTTACCCAGTGGTGCTCACAGTTCTGTTATGCCTTTAGTGATTACACAGATGGACTTTCTTGTCTAAGGTTCTGGTAATGCAAAATATTACATCCCACTTAGCACTTCTGCCCTGGTTTCCTTCCCTGCCTTGTGTTTATTACTGTTCATTTCAACCCCTTGGACTTTAACCATGCTCTCAATAATGGCAATACTCTCCGTTTCATTTTATATAGACTGTACATTTTTTTTCAATCCATTTTTAAGAGTCTCTGTCTCATCTTTATGTGGATGTATGTAGCACTTACATTATACAATCTCTGATCCTCCCAGATAATTCCCCACTCTCATGTTATTCAATCCACAGTGCTGCCCCTTTTCCTCAGACACTCACCGAATGTTGTAATTTTCTTTTTTTTTTCATTATCCTACTAATACTAGATGACAGCACTCCAGTAATTTGCTCTTAATAAAGTTCACCTGCCAGAGTGATAGGATTTCTCTCTCAGAAGACATTTTACTTGGAGCAATGTTTCATGTGCAATGCACCATGCCTCGACTCTTGCAGTTTTTTGATGAGCAGATAACAGTGAGAACATTCCTACTGACTGATACAGCAAATGACAGGCCTACAGCTTAAGAAGAGCACTGTCTGCCAGCTGACAAAACGAACAAACAGAAGCTTTCAAAGTATAAACAGCAGCAGACATTTCAGGAAAATAAAGAACTAAATGTCTGATAAGTCTCAGATGTGATGCAGCAGAAAGCCTTGACTGCAAGCTCTGGAATACACTAGGGAGGTTATCCGTTTTCAGTGTTCTGCAGGAGTACCTCACAGTTACAGTGGCAAGTATCATGTAATACTGTACTGTCTAAAAGATTCCATAAGGAAACCCAAAAGTAGAGAGCTATTTACTAAATTATGAAAAAACATGCTACTGCAACCCATATTTCCCTTTTACAATACTTTGCAATTCATATATGAATAATCATGGGCATTAATGGATACACTACAAAAAAACTCAGTGCTGAATGACTAAAAGCATTTGATGTGGAGTTGTCTTACTGCATATCACTAAATGGAAAATGAACTTGTTTTATGCTACCTATTCATCTGTCAAGGAATCCTATCATCACTGCAGTAACTATGATAAAGTAAGGGTGTTGAAACACAGGAGAAGTGCATGAAGGTGGTGGTATTATCAATACAACAGATTTATTCGCTCTTCTCTTTAATTTGCATGTTTTAAATGAATATTTGTAAACACCATTACATAGTTTAAGCAGATCATCTGAATGAAGATGGTCAAAAGATGATTGGTCCTGCAAACTTCATCTACATTTCGGTAAAGTAATGGCAAAGATCCCTTAGCTATTTAGAGGACTAGAAAACTTTCTCACCCACAAGTCTTGCAGCAGGTAACAAGCTGGAAGGACAATTTGAAAAAAGTGGAAGGAAAACAGGATTAAAAGGGCAAGAAGTAGGTGCAGTCAACCATCTGCTGTCTTTGGTGCCATTCCTTGATGGATGTAAGAAATCACTCCTGACCCTTGGACCTGATCTCATACTTTTTCCCATTTTCTGAGAGGACATGAAGGCATTCCAGCTCAGCATCATACTCTTAGCCATAGTTTCTTTTCTTTTTTTTTATTTTCTGCCTTACTCATTCCAACCCCCCATGCCTGTACAATGATATAACACTATTAAGACTGAGAAAATCTGTTGGTGCATGCCCCCAGTATTTGTAAGCTAGGATGGATACCCCCAAGCTCCACCACTGGGGGTCATTGTTCTATTCTTAAGACCCTCCTCCCCCACAGGACAGGTAAGTTGGTAACAAAACACTACATTTTCCATCCTGCTCTAAACCAATTTACAGGTGCGAGGCTTGATACTCAAACTCAGGTCACTCGGGTCACAATCAAAGCTCCAACCCGCTGTGATTCAAAGCTGATTCCTGCAGCTCTATGTCTTAACTAAGACTTAATACTAGAGACATAAAATTATCTACAGTGTACATGGAAACATAAAATCCACTTCAAAAATATTTTCTTCATTCTGGTACAGACTATTTTTAAAACAGTTCTGCAAGGCAAAACTTTACCTCCTAAATGACAAACCCATCACAGATTTCTAGTTACAGGGCAGTATTCTGTATAAAATATTAGCTAGAAAAAAAAGAAGGAAGAAGAGAGAAAAGCAGGAAACGCTGCATGAATACTGCCATATGTTATCCATGAGAGCAAATTCTGCCAAGCTGGGCCACTCTGTCCTTGGCAGCTTTCAGTTCTCACAGATTAAATTTCTTTAAAGCATTAAAACTGCAAAGTGTGACTGACCTAAAGCATATTCATTTGCTGTCTCTCTCTCTTTCTCTTTACAGGAAACAGAAGACGACAAAAAAAAGTCGCCTGCTCTCCTTCAACCTACCATGACTGAAAAAAGAAAAAAAAAAATCTGTATCATCTTTTTCTGTTTAAATGACAAGCTTCAAAGGAAAGGATGACCTCTTGCTCTAGCTATAGCTCAGCATTTCCTTCATAAGTGATATTTTAGTCCTCTCAGAGATTTGTGAGCTCATTTATAAGATCTGTTGACAGATTCCCATTTAATGATACAAAATAATAATGTAAAACATGAATAAAAAAACGTTATAAATATGGCATCAGAAGCAAAGAAAGATCAGGACCAACAAAAAACAGCTTAGCAAATAAGAAGAGAAGTACATAGTGATGATCATTAATTTCTGATTAGTATTCAAATACAGGAATTGGTGCCTCAACCTATGCTGCTGTGATTTATAAGTAAACTGCACCTAATTCACAGTGAAAAGGGGCCCAAAGTTACATGTCAGGGCTGACAAATCATTATAAATGGACTGGTTCCACATGACATTACTAGCATGGATGCCACTAAAATTACAAATATCAGCCATCTACATATTAACAGAAGGCATAAAACATTTATAAAGTAACACCTGAAGTGCAATTCATCACAGCTATTCATGGAGCAGAGCAGGCCTCCTCCACCCACCAGCACTAAATATAATCTTCTTTGTCAAATCAAGCCTCAGTAAAGGCAGCTGCCAAATGAAGATAGCATGAACTCACTTTTCATTGATATGTTTAACACTCCACATTTGACAGCCTAAATTTATCTCAGTGATAATATTTCTCACTGATTATGCCATAAAATATCTCCTCTACTATAATATGAATATCATAATAAGGAACTGATGTACTGATTACAGGAGGCCAAACTTAAATCTGAGATGTTAGTGAATGAATCACTATTCTGCAATCACAAATGTGTAACTCCTGTGATCTGCACTTAAACTGAGACAGGTATATCTCAGGGATTTCTCCTCATCGAGGAGTGCAGGGGTTGGAGCCCAATGCAAACATACTTTTTTTTGTAATTTTTTTTCAAATATTAAATCTTTAAGAAAATACTGCTCTTTTAAGATTTCACCTGCAAGTGTTAACCCCAAGAGTGAATTTCTGTCATGAAGTATTGTTTGTACCAAGAAATTTTCCTTCTAGTAGAATCTGGGTGGCATAGCTAGGAATTGAGTTACTACAGTCACAAACATTTATTGCACATTTGTATTC
Organism: Protopterus annectens; assembly: GCF_019279795.1. NCBI lineage: Eukaryota > Metazoa > Chordata > Ceratodontiformes > Protopteridae > Protopterus > Protopterus annectens. Next base: position 1,181,066,849 of record NC_056739.1, on the reverse strand, counting down.
AACTCTTGAAGGACTGTAATGTGTTGATTTTATAATCGTACTCTACTATTAATGAATATTTTATAAAAAGATGTGTGCCTTTACTAAATATGGAAATTCATATACATTTGCTGAATTCTAATGTATGGCAAATGTAATTTAAAATGATTGCATTACAATTCTCAATGTATACTCATCAGATCTGCCCCAGAAACAAGCACCTGTTCAGTGGGACACTTTTAGTTAAAAATAAATAAGTACATCAATGCAAAATCAAACAGCAGGGCCAGTCTTCTTCTTTCAGAAACAGCCCAGGTACCCAGCAATTATATCCACTTTTTTGACTATGTACACCTCAGCTGTCTGACCATAACAAAAAATTTCCCAAAGCAACTTATCTCAACACTTTCTCACATAAACAGTAGACACTTGTTATTTTAATTTATTTCTCTCAAATGCACAGTAGTCTTACTAAATCAAACTAATCACTGTTTAACTTAATAACAATGACAGAGTCAGTCATGTTTATCCACAGGCAGACAGTGTACCAGCCATTATGGCCACTTTGTTGACAGTGTACACCTGAAATGTCTGTGTGTGATGGGAAAAAATCAGCACAGTTATGTGTTTCAGTGTTATTTAACATGGACACTAGCCACAGTAAAGTATTCCGAATACAACTACATTTCTCATATCCAGAAATTAAAGCCACTTTGCTGGCTGTGTATACCTCAGATGAGTGACTGTAATAAAATAAATATATATATATATATATATATATATATATATATATATATATATATATATATGTATGTATGGGTCCCCCTTCAGTAGATCGAACATATTACAAGTTCGAACGTCATATGGCCGAGGTCATATGTTCAAACTTGTAAATGTTCGATCGGACTGAATGGAGATCTCTGTACAGTGCGGAACAGGAAGATTTCCCTTTTCCGCAATGTAGTGCGATCTCGGAGTTGGTATATTTAAGTAAGGGGGTGAGGGGGGTGCAGGAGGACGTAGCTCCCTTGCTACAGCAGTTTAATTTTGTTTTTTTCTTTTTTTTTACTTCAGTGTTTGAACTATTACAAGTTCGAACATATGGTCTTGGCCATATGTGGTTCGAACTTGTAATATGTTCGCTCTACTGAAGTAGATCCATATTATATATATCAAACCAGAACTCAAGCAACCAGAACTGTCATGCAACCAGAAAAAAAATTGAAGGAATACAGTACAATATTCATGTGTTGCACTTTCTGCCCCCGCAGAAACATACCTTACATTTAGTTTTAGAGTTTTAAAAAGGAAGATAGGAATAAATTCCCTCTCTCTCTCCAACCTAAGAGCAAGTCAAACCAAACAAATAGTATAAGGTACAGTTTTTAATAATAACTCTAAAGCAACCAGAAACTGCAGTTATCCGGACATTTACTAATCACCATGGGTGTCAGTTAACTGAGAGTTTACTGTGTGTGTGTGCATACATACATATATATATATATATATATATATATATATATATATAGGGTCTACTTTATTCTCCCGAAAGATGATTCTGTTGAATACGAATCGCGCGACACAAACAGCGAAACGCGAATATGTCGAACGAACGAAACCGCGAAATTTAAAATGTCGAACCGTCATAGTTGGCCAAAACCACCGCCCGCAACACACTACGTACCCAAACACAATAACAAAATACACATACATACACTAACAAAAACCCTACTTCTAACCCTACTGTAAAGCACCAAAACTCTACTTCTAACCCTACACTAAACCCCACATACGCAACTATCTATGCACTATCCTTAACCCCTCCCTAACCCTAAGGTCCGTAACTACCGCACACTTACCCTACAAAGCTATACCAAACAAACTGAAATTCCACACACATACACTTAACAAAACCCTAACACTAAACCTTACATACATTACCTACCTATGTACTTACCTTAACCCGCACCCTAACCCTAAGTTCCGTAACTATAGCACACTTACCTTACGAAGCTATACAGCAACTATGGCAGTTCGACGTTTTCAATTTTGCGGTTTCGTTGGTTTGACGTATTCACGTTTCGCTTTTTATGTGTCGCGTGATTCGTATTCGACGGAATCGTCTTTCGAGAGAATAAAATAGACCCATATATATAAATAAATATATATATATATATATATATATATATATAGTCACAGTAATTCAGTTCAGCTCTCTCTGAAGTGTTTCAACTTGCTTCAATGAACTACAAATTTGTCCTACAAAGCCGACATCTATTGCCCATGATATCAAACTGCCTGACAGGATAGAGAAAAAAAATGGTCAGCATATCTTTTTCTCCACTTCAGTATTTAAAATGTTAAGGCTTTCTGCTCATTTTTATTTTGCCCATGATCTCGGCAAAAAATCAGACACCCTTTGTCACTCGCTGATTCATTGCCTTGATCAGTTGACAAGAGCAGAAAGCCTGCAAACTGAGTAGCTAGGTATGCAGCAGCTCTCCTGTAAGGCACTGCACAAACAGCTGCTTTGAAAAGGGGTATCACAGTAGTGTTTTTTAGTTAAATAACAAATGGTACTCCAGATGGCCACCTTGTTTGCCTATAGCTAAGGCCAGGTATGACTATTGCTCTTTTTATGCACAATGGAAATCTATTCCACAGGTGCAGGTCACAAATCCATTCCTCAGCTTAGTCCTGTAGGCATGGATACTAATTTATATTTACTAAAATACTAAATTTCCATTGTCATAAACTGAAATTCTGGGAATTAGAACAGTGATTATAACCTTCCAGTCATTACCAAATTTCTCTTATATTTTTGGATCTACACACAAATTAAAAGTAATCAAAATTAAACAACATTTTAAAGATAGATGATTGAATAAAGCAGATTTACAGTTTTACACATAGTAAACAATGTAAGAAATACAAACTATGGTAAATGAGCATTCTGGCCTAAGATGGCAAATTTCATGGCAAACTTGTGTTTTGCCAGATCTGGACTCCACTTTGATTTTGTGAAGGGCAGGTCCTGTCTCCTAAACCTAGTAAATTTCTTTGAAAGGATTAAAGAGGCTGTGGGCAGTGGTCACTCTGTGCATGCCACTTATCTTGACCTGGCCAAGGTTTTTGATTCAGTAATCTCCATGCTGGTTTTACTGAAGCATTAGACAATCATGATGCAAACTTCTATATGCCTGCTGATTACAAACAGTTGCGAAAGTAACTGGGTCTAGGGAGAAACCACAAGGATCAGTGCTGGGCACTCTCCTGTTTGCAGTCTATTTTGCAGGTATCATGCCAATATCCCACAAGCATGGTTGACCAAGTTTGCTGATGACTGCAAACAGGTCACTATTATCTGCTTAACCATTTATAATGAACTACTCCAAAGAGGGATGGAATATGCACATAACCAGTGTACTGACAATGTTCTCAAGCAGTGTAGCAGCATTCAGCAAAAAAGCTGCTCCCGCCTCATATGATGTAAATGGTACTACTCTTCAGACACATACAGTCATGAGAGATCTGGGTATTTAAGTAGAACAACTCTCATTCGACCATGTTTCCACCACAGTCAGGAAATCCTTCTATCTGGCACAGTTAATTTCCAAGGGAATATCTTAAAGATAAAAATAAAATCATCCGACCACAGTTCTCTATCCTTATTAGACCCATCATAGAATGCAATCCTATCGCTGATACGTACAAATCCAAGCATATCACAAAACCAGTAGCGCTACAAAATACCTGTAACCAAGGACTTAAATCTACAAAAAAAAATCTTTTTGGAAGATAGGCTCCTAACTCAAAGTATTCCCAAGTATATGTAATAAGCTACAACTACAGATCAAGCAAAGTACTACTATGACTACCATTAAAGCTACTCTTGAGGATTCGATAAGTAAACATGCAACTTACACAAGGGTTAACATGTACGGCCCTGCTCAATTTGGATGGTGACCACTACTAACTACTTGTAAAGGGTAGCAAGCACTTTAAAGTGTACATGGCTCTGCATCTTATGGTTCTTGTGATCACCTGTCAAGTACTGTTCCTGTGTTCCAGTACTCAGAAAATCTACATTTCCAAATTTTGCAATATTTTCCCCCAAAAATAGAAACAGTATTTATATATTCATGCTCATAACTGCTAAGATTTATTAATAACAGCACAATCCAGTACAAATGTGAACAGCAGAATAATGATTCAAGTAAGACTTGATCAGAAATGGACTTCAAAAATAAAGATCCTATTTTAACAGTGTGCAGGAATCAAAAGACTGTGATTTTTTTTTTTTGCCAGTTTTCATAACTGTTCACTGTTATCCTTACTGCATAGCCTTTTCAGGCTTTGTATTTGTGGAACATGCTTAGTCAGTTATAATGATTCAGAACAAACACTGTAGTTTAATGGTGGGTCTAATAAGAGATTTACATAATATAAACATTATGCTTGTTTTCCTTCAGGTGACTCCTCTTAGCATCATTCATCACTAGGAAAAACATTTTTTAACTTTATTTGAAATATTTGGTACTTGCGTATTATCGCAACCAGATTTCCAAAGTGGCATAATTTGTTATGTCTTGCTGGAAACATTTATCATAACCATTAAAGAGGTGTACAAAAGTGTTATTTCTCTGCAGATGGGGCCGACGTCTGAGGTTAATTACCTCTGTGTCTCTTGACTTTTGAGGCAGTTGCTGTAAATCCTTTGCAAGTATTCGCAGGTGAAGTTCAAATTCAGGACATCAAAGGCAATCCCAGTTTTCCCAACTGAAGTGATTACACTGACTATCACTGAGCTGGTATGTCCTGGTGGCCACTTTCCTCTTGGACATGCAGAGGACCTGGACATTGGCAAAAACTCTGTTACTGATTATGACTTTAGTCCTACTGAATACAGAGAAGGCAGCCATTACATAAAGCTTGTTGTCCATCATTCACTGGATCACGAACAACAAAGCCACCATTTCCTTGTACTCCCAGCAAATGACAATGGTGTCCCTGACAGAAGTGGTATTACACAAATAGGCAAAAGTGTTGTGGACGTCAGTGAAAATGTACCTGTGTTTGGTCATTTGGTTTAAAACAGCTCTTTGAAAGAAGGCTTACCAAAATGTGCATTAGTACATAAAGTAACTGGCCTACACATGGATGGGGGTTCAAATGGAGAAATAAGATGCACATACCCTAACATTACAGACACAGCACGTTCGTTGTTTAACCTAGGCCCCATCTCTGGAGAAATTACACTGTGCACACCCCTTTTACGTTTAACATTAACATTTCCGGCAAGACATAATGACTTCTGCCACTTTGGAAATCTGGTTGTGATAATACATAAGTACCAAATATTTATGTCACACTTTAAGTCACAGTTTACCAAAGTATAAAAGCCCTTAGTTTTATATGAGACCAATACAAAAGATGGTTTAGTAACTGTTTCTACACGGTATTATAGTTTAAATTTAACATTATAGTTCAATTTATACAAGAATACAATTCAGAGTTCAGCTCATATTTTGTATATGTATTTCATATTTCAGAATTCTGCTACTGTTTTTGACTGTATTCCTTTTAAAGGCAGGCAGCCACATTCCTCTCCTCTCCTACCCTTTATATGAAATAATATGTCCTCCTATATTTCCTTGACTCATCTAAGCAGCACTTGCTCTCATGTGTCATCTTTTTTAAAGAGACAGTTATACTCATGATGTACTTGAAAGAGTCTGTCACTTTTATTTCACTTCCTACACTTTCTTACTTTACAATGTTTTCCAGCTTTTTACTACTATTCTATTACTATCTCCTTACACCTTCCTCTCACATCTGCTGCATACCAACTTTTTACCTACATCTTTCTTTCATACTCCCTTTCACATTTTCTTATTTCCTCCTTTTCCATATATTGCAGACTTAAACTACTTCAAGCAATACCCAAGGTCCGTTTTCTCCAGCTAATACCTGTATTGGTATTTTAATGCTGTAATAAATTATGTGCAGTGTAATAAACATTTTTTTTATTTTCTCATGTAACATTTTTATTGTAAACTGTTGAATCTATTGGAATGGAAGTTTTCTCACTGGTCCTCATCAAAAAATGGGATTACTGCCCAGTTGGACTATCCCACTAATCAAATGCAATAACTTAAATAAATAAGCTGTTTCCAACATCAACACTATGAACTCTTCTGGAACGTCTTCAAAACGATTCTGGTGTAGTTCATACTTTGTTCTGTTTCTTTCCTACGAATGGTCACTATACAGTCTCTCTGCCTATAAAAATGTGGTCTTCAAAAATGTCTGTGGGCAATGATTTAATTTTTTGGGTGGGGAAAATCCTCCAAACTGAAAGAAAGCACATGTCAGATAACATAAGACATTCAGGAGCTTAAAATGACCACAGCATGAAATTAATTGAAAGTCTCCGGAACAATAATTAGACGGGGCATCACTATATTAACATTTTCTAACTTTTTTTGAAATAACAACCAGTCCATAAAAATAAGAGTAGAACACTGACGACATAAATCAGGGTAACAGTAAAAGGAGAAAAATGACACCGTATCAAGTAACAAAAAGAATGACATAACAGGAAGCATTACAGAGTATGATCTTGTTTGAGGATTAATGCCCAGGAGAAATTCAGGGTAACAGTCCATGATTTACTTTCAGTCACACCTGGAAATAAAGTCAGAACAACAATGGGCACTACATTATTTTCCTCAAGTCTCCCTATTCTACTACTGTTTCTCAGTGTCAGCATTGCAATGTATTTCTATGCTGATTGAGTCTTCTGAGACCCCAACAGCTCAGGGCTTGGCAGGTCTATGGGGTGAAAAGTAATCATCCACATCCAGAAGAACTGTAGCAAATATCTGTGTACTTTTTCTATGCTATAATGACATTAAGCTATGCACACATCCTTACATCACTTATTCATAGCATGACTACACTGGTTGGCATACCAGCTGGACCCATCCCTGCTATTTCTGGGTTAGAGTTATGGTAAGCTCTGCCTACACCCTCCTCTGGGATAAAAAAGGCGGTCTTCTGGCTAGCTTATCTCAAACTTCAAATGGCCCTCCTACACCTGGGCTATTTTTCATTTTTGGGTCACCGGTGGAATAGACAAGAATAAAATTCTTAAGACACTGGGCTGGCAATGCACCGTTTACTAAGCAACAATGAATTTCACAGTGTGACAACATTCTTCTCTTTAGATATTTTTTGCCACACCCTCAAACTAGTATACACCAACTCCAATATCTCCATACCTATCTATGGGAAAAGGGAATATTCCCAGAAATAGCAATCTTGGACTTGGTATAGGTACGTCCATTATCTTCAGCCATTCAGTCTCTGTGTTACGGGACTAGTCAAAGTGGGTCTCAAAATTTCATTTACCTGATACAACACTCTACCTGCTTTACTCTTCTCCAATGAAGGACTAAAAGTTCTGGAAAGTACTTAGTTTACACACACAAGCTCTTCAGTCTTCATTCTTCATGAGCAGTGTAAACAGCAATAAACAGCATCTTTTAGGGTAGGTTTAAAATTCAGTTACTATTTAATTATCTTACATAAAAATCTTGTGGCTGGATAGCGGAAATTCATTTAAGGAAATTATTTAAAACTATGATCTACGGATCTATGTATACACTTTTATGTTGTCCCAATGAAAACTACATTCTAGTTTTTTTTTCTTAACTCAGATTTAAAAAACAAAACAAAAAAAAAAAACAACAATAAGCTCATTGGGATCTCTTAGCATTTGGAGTCTTGCCTCTATTATCATGCTTTGTAAGAATGCCTATTGCACCTCACCACCTTATTGAGTTCTTTCATGACAGCTAGGGTGACAACAGTTAAAACAATATTTGTCAGCCTAGGGGAGACATAATCGACAAATCATGATGCTTTGCCAGAGATGGTTTCCACTTGTCACCACTTAGCTTCTAAATACTGGCAAAACTTTGAGTTTTTTTAAGTTTTTAGCTTCTGGTATTTAAGCCCCGCTTTTGAGCAGGGTTCTGCTTGTTTGTGCATTGTGCAGCATCGTTTACTGCCATGCAGTTGTGCACCAGAGCCGGACAGATAATTTTGACAATTTTTCCCTTAGATACAGCTGTAAAACATTAGTGTATTCCTCATCTTTAGTACATCTCCAGTCTATGTATTAACGAGCTGTGACCTATTAAACCACCATCCAAAAACCCCGTCAGAAATACTCATCTACAGATTATCTCCTAGATCTGTCCTGAAAGCACCCCCTTTGTGATAACAGTTCTTCAAACCTAGCATTATGGACAGTTGGACTACTCCTGTTTCTCCTGCCAGCCTTGTTGACTTGGGTCTCTTGAGGCAATGTAGTGACTGCTTCATATACAATGACAACCCTCTACTAATAACTCACTCTAGTACAGGGAGCATGAGATGTATCTACACCAAGAATCTTGAATCCCTGGTCTCTTGCACTCAAAACAGTAACACTGAAGAGGTCGTCAACTCACCCACCACTACTCAAGCACATAGTACCACTACTCATATACACAGTACACATCCAACACATACATTAATATATGGGGAGGTTCTCTCAAAAAAAATTAATAAAACACCAGAGACCTCCAAAACAAAAGACTGCTACATCTAACATAGTTCCCACAGCACCCAAGACACATAGCAACCTCAGTGTCTCACCTACTAAGCCCTTAAGGCGTAACACTCAAAAAACAAATGTTCTTGTCATTGGAGACACCACAGTGAGACACACGGATGTCTCACTCACCAGGTTAGATAAGGAGAAAGTAATAGTCAGATGCCTGTCCAGTGCCGGGATTCATCAAATCATGCATGCACTCAGATCTCTTGGCAACAACTACCATTATGACTCTGTCACAGATCATGTTGGAGTGAACGACCTGAGACGTACCTCACTGGACTAAATGAAGACAGATATGATTGAGCTCTCTGAGTATGTGTCCCAGGCAGGTATGTTCCTAGCCTTGAGCAGCATATTACCCTCACCTAGGATGATGCCACAGTGTAAACAAAAAAAGATCTATTTCAATAATTGGCTTAGTTTGTGGTATCATTCAAAGGGGATTCAGTTTCTGTCAGTCTGGGATGACATGGTTGACAAATGGTTTGCACCTGGCACCACTAGGCTTTTGGCTGCTAGCAAAGGCTTTTGCCTCCCCCCATAGTGCCTTTTTTAGGCGAGGTCTTAAAAACAAAATTGCCGACGTGAAAATTGCCAACCATAAGAAAATAAAGGTTATGCTGCTAAATGCTAGGAGCTTAAACCAAAAACTGCACACCCTGGAACCACTTCTATCACTGGAGGATGTAGATGTCTGGGCAGTCACAGAAACCTCGTTCAAGGTCTCAGGGAGTACCCCGGCGCTGCAATGCTATCAATGCCTTCCACACACAGACGTTACAGATAAACTTAGCAAACTGAATGTTAACTCCTTTGTTGTAAGATGGATTGCCAACTGGCTCAAAATCTGGTCACACAATCAGTCAACAGACCTGTCACCAGTGGGGTGCCACAAGGGTCAGTGCTGGGCCCCCTAATGTTTGGTATATACTTCTCAGAAGTTCAGGTCAAAACTAAAGAGCTGTGGCTGACCAAGTTTGCGGACTGCAAACTGGGTGCAATTACTGAATCCCCAAATGATGTCAGTACACTTCAGGAGGGTCTTATGCAGACCAATGACTGGTGTCTCAGTCATGGTCTCAAACTGAATGCATAGAAATGCAGACTCATTCCTGTCAGTAAAAACAATATCCCTTCACACTATCAAATTAACAATACCCTATGTACCTATGAAGTGGTAAGAGATCTGGGATCACAAGTAGACTGTGACCTTAACTTTGATCAACATGTGCCTACTGCAGCAAGGAAGGCTTTCTATGTAGCACACTTGATTAGCAAAGGCATCGTCTCTAGAGCAAAGGAGGTTATAACCCCTCTATACTAGTCACTAATCAGGCCTATAATTGAGTATAATGCCCCTTTCGGCATGTACCGTACAAAGCACCTGCAAAACTGGAGAGACCTCAGAGGTGTCTAACTAAGAAGATCAAGGGACTTCAGCATGTGCCTTACACAAACCGACTAAAGTCCTTGTCACTATATTCAGTATTGTATAGACTTCTTAGGGGAGACTTATGCCTGGCTTACAGAGAAATCCCTAACCCAAACCTAATGAATTTGCTGTACATCTGTAAATCAAACAGGACTAGAGCTACCCATTCCAGGGACCTAAATATGGCCTGTGACTTGAACAGGACATGCTGGAGGGACAGATTTGTCTCCCAGTGACTATCGTGTCTTTGGAATAGGTTGCCGATTCACATGAAGCAGAGCAGCTCTATGACAATGTTCAAAAGGAACCTGGATGAGTGGATGAGGCACCATAAATTCTTACCCCGTGAGGGACAGCGCCCACAACCCTCCTGGACATGGGCAGTCATTAGTAAATACAATCCTGGGTATTGACTAGAGTATCTATGGTATTAAATTCGAGATTAAATGGCTAGGCTTGAAATTACCTCTGAGTCGATAGCCTATTAATTAACCTCCTATGATACCATTTCCATAGTGCTTTTTTCAGGCCATGCCAAGTTGTTAAATACTCCAACATAACAAAAATCACTCATGACTACCTAAAGGTACTGCTGCTCAATGCTAGGAGTTTAAATAAAAAACTGTCCTTCCTGGAAGCACTCCTCACTCTGGAGAATGCAGACTTATGTGCAGTCATGGAAACATAGTTTAGAAACATAGAAAGCATCCCAACTATCAAAGACCACAATGTCTTTCATACATTCCGATCCCCTTCATCTTATGATAAAACAAAGGGAGGAGGTGTCTCAGTGTTCATAAAGGACAAGTATACTGCTAGACTGGTATAACAACATTAATTGCTCGAACTGCTCTGTGCCAAACTAACCATAGGTGTGAACTCCTCATTCGATCATTGATAGCTACAGATCCCTTAACAAGAGTCTGGAAAACCACACTTCCTATCTAAACCTACTGGAATCTCTTAACATTTAGTCTAACACCATACTTATGCGTGACTTCAACTAACCATCCATAAAACGTGAGACTTGTATGACTCATAACTCACTTGCACAGAGGTTTTGGACATCCTGAAGTAACTAGTTAGCTCCTCAAATAGAGGTACAAATATCCTATACTTAGTTCTCAAGAACAAGGTGGGATGCTGCTCCATCATAGGCATTAACTCCTCCTTGCTAAGATCTGACCACAAAGTTATCTCCTTTAGTATTAAAACTAACCCAGAACCCCCAATCAATCTCTGCTAGAACTTTGCTAAGGCCAATTACCTCAAACTAAGTGACAGCTTATTCAACTTTTAAGCCCCTCTGAACCTGGATAACACTTAGGCCTACTCTGAGCTGCACAGAAAAGCACTGTACAACCATATTTATAGCTGCATAGAGGAGACAGTACCTGTCTGAGTCAAACCTATGATTACTGGTAAGAATAAATCACCTTGGTGGACCCCTAGCATAAATTGGCTATTCAACAAAAGGAAAAAAAAATCTTTTCCAAAGCCAAGAAGGAACAGACAAAACAGTTCAAAAACACAATCAGTCTAAGCAAAAAATTAGAGAGCTGGTAAAATTTGCTAAGGCAAACTATGAGGAAAAGATAGTCTCCCAGGTGAAAGATAACCATAAGGCTTTTTTTTTTATTATGTTCATAACCTCAGGGGAAACGCACAGCAATGTGCTGAGTTAATCATGAATGGCAACACTTACACCCAAACTGAAACTATAGCAAACCCGCTGGCCGACAAGTTCAGTTCAAACTTCCTCCCCTTCTCACCCCCTACCACATCCAAAGAAATACCTGCAACCATTCCCTACTGATCATTATGAGGGAACAGGTCCTTACTGCACTGACTAAAGCCAAAGACACAGCCTCCATGGGTCCCAACAACATTCCAGAATGCTTCTTAAATAGCTTAAAACAGAAGCAGTCAGGGCCACTAGCAACCCTCTTTAATCACGGTCTCCAGAGGACCTTTTTTCAGAGAAACTGAGGACTGCAACAGTCATCTGTTTGTACCAGGGGGGCCCATGAACTGACCCAGAACACTACAGTTCCATAAGCTTGACCAGTGCTATCTGCAAGGCCATGGAGAGAATTATCACGGACCTGATCAATAATGACATAGGAATTCTCCAGAAACTAGACCAGACCCAATTTGGCTTCACCAAAGAGAGGTCTTGCCTGCTCAATCTGTTGGATTTCTTTGAGAAAGTCACCAGGGCCATGGACGAGGGTAAAACGGTACACACCGCTTATCTAGATCTGGCCAAAGCTTTCAACACAATCCCCCATTCTGCCATCATAGATAAACTTACTGAGTTAGGCATAAACCTCTGCATTATCAGATGGATAGCTAAATATCTCAGTGACAGGACACGTTGTCCAGGTAGGTTTCTTATCGAAAGTGGATTCACCTGTTACTAGTGATGTCCTATAGGACTCAGTGTTGGAACTCCTACTGTTTGGTATATACTTTGCTGAAGTAAATGCCAATGTCGGGGGTCTCTAGCTCGCCAAATTTGATGCTGACTGTAAGCTGGGAGCAGTCAGTGAATCCCCAAATGATGCTGACATGCTTACAAACAGCCCTAAAAATGATAAATGACTAGTGCCAAAACCATGGTCCGAGATTAAATGCTAAGAAAATGCATAATCATACCCTTCAGTAAATCAGATATCCCTGCAAATTATAATATCGATAGCGCACCCCTAAAAATGAGGGACCTAGGAACAGAGATAAATAATCACGTAAACTTTGACCACTGGGTAGCTACAGTGCTTCTCCCCTTATGAGTAACGGCATGGCATCAAGATCAAAGGAAGTCACACTGCCATTGTACTCGGCCTTCATCAGGCCCATAACTGAGTACAATGCTCCCTTCTGCATGTACCTAACCAGGCACTTACACCAACTGGAGTGGCCCCAAAGATTTCTCACTAAAAATACAAAGCGTAAGACATGTATCTTATGCAGACCGACTTAAGGCCCTATTACTTTACTCCATCTCATACCGTTTATTGAGAGGAGACGTATGCCTGACCTACAAGGCATTCTCTGATCCAGCCCTGATGAAGATGTTACATATATGAAAGATAAATTATACAAGGGTTGCATGTTCTATGGACCTGAACCTTATCTGGACAGAGAGATTTGTATCCCAAAGGCTACATAGTCTATGGAGTAAACCTGTCTGGTGGACAACATCAATAAACAAACTCTATAACAGAAGGAAAACATTTCTGTCCAGGGCCAAGAAGGAGCAGGTGCCGAGTTGGAAGCAATCTCTTCTTTGTCTGAACAAGCAAATAAGGTCACTGGTGAAATCCTCGAAGGCTAACTTCGAGTCCAAATTAGCACCATCCACCAAGGACAATCAAGGCCTTCTTCACATATGTCCACAATCTCAAAGGCAACACCCAAATCTGGTCTGAACTGGTGGTCAATAACACCACATACACAAATGCCATAGATATAGCCAACCTGCTGGCAGACAGGTTCAGTGAAAACTTCACCCCCCTGTCTCCCCATCAGAAAACCAAGACATCCCCAGCACCTGCCCCTTCCCCTCATCACCAGGGAGCATGTCCTTAATGCCTTCTCAAAAGGCAAAAAAAAAAAACAGTCCCCATGGGACCCAATACCATCCCTGGCTGTATCCTACATGAGCTCTCAGCTGCATTAGACACCCTATTCAACCAAAGCCTGAGCACCAGCTTCATCCCAGCTGAATGGAGGACAGCCACTGTCATCCCTCTACTCAAAGGTGGAGTGTCCACTGACCCAGGCAATTATAGGCCCATTAGCCTAACTAGCCTGATCTGCAAGGCCATGGAACCCATTACATGGACCTTATGAACAGGGACATTGGCAGTCTCCAAATGCTTGAACCCACACAGTTTGTTTTGTCATGGGGAGATAATGCCTGTTGAACTTGGTTGACTTCTTTGAAACAGTCACCAAGGCCATGGACGAGGTGAAGACAGTGCACAATGTCTACCTTGACCTAGCCAAAGCCTTTGACACTGTTCCCCACTCGGGCATAATAGATACACTCTCCCAGCTAGGCATCATCAACCCGTATTTTACCAGATGGGTAACTAACTGACTCACTGATAGAACTGACTTAGTCAAAGTAGGGGAAGCCACCTCTAGTAGTAGACCCGTAACGAGCGGTGTACCCCCAAAGATCGGTCTTGGGGTCTCTACTGTTTGGGATATACTTTTCTGAGGTGCAAGCCAAAACTAGTGGTCTGTGGCTGACCAAGTTTGCAGATGACAGCAAGTTGGGCACTGTCTTAAATTCCCCCTATTGATGTGAACATCCTCCAAGTGGGCCTTACCCAAACTAATGACTGGTGCCAGGAGCATGACCTCAAACTGAATGCAAAAAAATGCATCATTATCCCATTTGGGGAAAATGTCATCCCTACTAATTATCATATCAATAACAACGTACTAAGCATGCAATCAGTTGTGAGGGACTTGGGCACCCCGGTTGACAGCAACCTGACTTTTGACCACCACATTGCCTCCGTTGTAGAGAAGGCTTTCTACATGGATCACCTCATAAATAAGGGTATTTCATCTAGGAACAAGGAGGCCATAACATCCCTGTACTCCTCCCTTATCAGACCCATTATCAAGTACAATGCCCCCTTCGGCATGTACCTTGCCAAACACATGCAGCAGTCTCAAATACCTATCCTATACAGATAGGCTAAAAGCCTTGTCCCTCTACTCAGTCTCATACAGACTGCTCACAGGTGACCTGTGTCTGGCATACAAGGCCATTTCAGACCCAGCCTTGATGGAGTTGCTGCTTATCCGTAAGACAAACTCAGCTCGCGCAACCCACATGCAAGGCCTTAACCTGGTCTGTGACATTAATAGAACTTGCTGGCGGGATACATTTGTGTCCCAAAGACTCCCCCGTTTGTGGAATAGACTCCCTTCTCCATGTCAAGCAGAGTACCTCTCTAGCCCTCTTTAAGAGGAACCTGGACGACTGGATGGGAAACAGAAAATATACCCCTGGGAGCCCACCTGTGTCCCTGCAGGACAGGGGAAACAGGTGCTGACTTTGAGGGAACATGGGAGAAATTCATGGCTAGGCTTATAAGGGCCTCCTGGCCAATAGCCTAGTATCAGCCTATGAACCTATCAACTGTTGATTAGGGTTGTACAATATGACTTTCTAAATTTAATACAATGCTTTTTTTTCTTTTTACATCCCATAGGACCAAACCATATGGTTCCTCTACCTTCACCCAAAGGGATCCTTCATTTCTCAGCTGCAGGAGCTTTTGATTCTGGGGCAGCCTTCTGGCCCAGGAATCCCCTATAAGCTTATCCACTCATAGTGGCAGCTGGGGGTTAGGGAGCATGATAGCTTTGCTGGTTCTGTAAGGCAGCCCACCTCCCACACCCCCCAGTCTTGGCTCTTCTGAGCTCTTTTTCAGTTGCTGAATTCTCCTCTGTTCACAAAGCGAACTCACAAAAGACAGTGGAGGTTTGATACACTTGAGTTCCATAGGGATAGACACTGAGCTCTTCCACTAGGTGTCACCCATGTGGTAAGTCAGGGTCCCAATTTCCACTCCAGAATTAATGAGCTAGCAACAGGCACTCATTCCATCCTCCTTTGCTAGCTTCTATAAGTGCCCAAGTCACTATTCAAATATGGGTTTGCCGGCAACATAGGGCTTTATTCCTCTACTCCACAGAGTGGCCTAAATTCAAATGCAATCTATGCTGTCCAGGGTCATGTCCTGCACTTACCAAACTAATGTTCTAAAAATGTACTAAAAATGTACTAATGTATTTAGGGACACCCCTTAATATTCATTTCCCAGGTCTCCGCCCTTTCTTTTTTTCTGTTGGTAATACTGCAACTAGGAGCAAATTATACTGAATTTATTATAAAAATGGAACTAACAGGAAACCATATGTGCTAAACAGTTTAATACTCTAATAGCTAAAGCAGTAGATGTGGATACATTTAACCATATTTACCAAGTAACTTGAAATGCCTATCAAATAGTAAAGATGCAAAAGGGGCATCTTTCCCACACTGGTTAAATGCTGTTAGGTATATAGATGAAGGATCAGCCCTGCAAGAACATAGAAACAGTGTGTAACAAAGGATACACATCTCCTGTCAGACTTTTATGGTGTTGGGGACTATGAATTTGGATGGAGATTATCTGCTTTTAAAATATCTTTAAAAGTACAGTAAAGTTGATGGTACTGTGCACTTTGTAATTGCATCTCTCTATATTCCTCTGGAGAAGAGGGATTCCCTTAAGGCTAACTAGGAAATTTCTCTCCAAAATGTATTGTTTCCATAAAGGAAGAATTATTTTTCTTTGAATGCTAACAAGATATTTAATGCATACAAAAATCCTCATTTTCCAGACAATTCAAGGTAAAGTGTTTTTTTATTTCCATTTTACCCTCCTGAACCTTCACACAATTCACATTTTTACATCTTTCTGTCTATCCATACACTTCAATAATGTACTGATACAAGTCCCTGCTGCTATAACATAGTTGCCAGTGCTATACTGAAATAGTCTTTTTAAAGTCAAGTGGAGTGAGTTGATCCTTCTAACAAAACAAGGTGGTTTGGGATTACCTGATTTGAAGGGATACTTCAGAGCTACACAGTTAAGGTTCATATACAGCAGAAACTATAATTCAAAGTGGAAAGGGATGATGATGACAAAACAGGGTGACGCTCAAGAAATAAGGAGAAACTGGGATTTTGGATGCAGATCCTGAAGGATAATAATAACATAAAGAGACTGATATTATATTCATAAAGTAACAGAAAGTATTCTATGACCTAAGCCATAATGGAAGTGGAGAAAGAAGATTCTGATGATAGGGATGACTGCAATTAGAGGTACAGAGTATAAGCAAGAGGGGGTTGGAATTTACTGGAAAAACTGTCAAAGGAACCAAGGTACTGGGAGGAAAAAGGAAATAATTACAGAGGGAAAAGTAACAGAATGGGAAGAGGCCAGAGACTGCCTTCCCTATAAGGACTGATAACAGAGTACAGGCAAAAAGAAAGAAGCAGGGAGATCCTAAGGTGAAAGACCAGCCCTGGTAGAGTTTTTAAGTGAATCTAAATCAGAAGCTGCTGTTAAAAAAGGGATAATTAGTAGGGCATATAAAATATTGCATGATAACTATAGGAATCCATCAGAGGGGGTTAGAAAGGACTGAGAAGAGGCACTGGATAAGCAATTAAAAAAGAAACAATGGGAGGCTATATGGACAGCTTCCAAATATGCAACAGTCTAGAAGATTTAGGATTGCTGCTTGGAAGTTTTTGCATTGGTATTTTTATACCCCAAGCAAACTCCAAAGAATTTTTCAGCATACAGATTGCAAATCCTGGAGGTGTGATGGGGAAAGAAAGAGAAAATTGGGAAGATATATTTCAGGAGTATAATGAGTTGGCAGACTTAAAAAAATCCCAGTATATTACTCTGTCAGAAATACTGGGTGAGAAAATTGGTGTAACTAAGGAAGTGATTCTCTGAGCTGTGATACAGGATCTGAATTGCTTAGACATAGTAAAACCTTGTGGAGTTTAATTCTGGTGTCTGCCAAAAAAGCAGTTACTATAAAATGGAAATCAAAGTCTAACCCAACCATATTAGAAGTAGTGAATACAGTAAAAGAGTTAAAAGAACTGGAAGTAGGATCTTTAGAAAAGGGTAGGAGTAAATTACATAAAAATGGGAATTGTGGGAACAATTCATGCAGAATAATGTTTTAGAGTAGGAATGAGCTTTAGGGATGGCAGGAATTTAAGTACCTTTTTATGCACTTTTTCTTTTAAAAAATACAGTATTTAAATTGATTTAAACTGTGTATGAAGGAGTGTTGAAGGAATTTTTAACTGGTTATTCTGCTCTTCAGTAACTTGAACTAAAAGCTAGTGTTGGCTGAATTTTGTTATTTGCTAGTAATTACAGGTGTGGGGGTAGCCACATTCAGTGATTTCCTGTCCTTGCATATTTAAACTGGTGCATGTGAAATAATTCCTGCTTTAAAACTTCAGCTTGGCAAGCTAAGAACTTGGTTATATTCAACTGGACGTATAAGAGAATTTAAGTACCTTTTATGCACTTTTTCTTTTAAAAAATACAGTATTTAAATTGATTTAAACTGTGTATGAAGGAGTGTTGAAGGAATTTTTAACTGGTTATTCTGCTCTTCAGTAACTTGAACTAAAAGCTAGTGTTGGCTGAATTTTGTTATTTGCTAGTAATTACAGGTGTGGGGTAGCCACATTCAGTGATTTCCTGTCCTTGCATATTTAAACTGGTGCATGTGAAATAATTCCTGCTTTAAAACTTCAGCTTGGCAAGCTAAGAACTTGGTTATATTCAACTGGATATAAGAGAATTTAAGTACCTTTTATGCACTTTTCTTTTAAAAATACAGTATTTAAATTGATTTAAACTGTGTATGAAGGAGTGTTGAAGGAATTTTTAACTGGTTATTCTGCTCTTCAGTAACTTGAACTAAAAGCTAGTGTTGGCTGAATTTTGTTATTTGCTAGTAATTACAGGTGTGGGGGTAGCCACATTCAGTGATTTCCTGTCCTTGCATATTTAAACTGGTGCATGTGAAATAATTCCTGCTTTAAAACTTCAGCTTGGCAAGCTAAGAACTTGGTTATATTCAACTGGACGATAAGAGAATTTAAGTACCTTTTATGCACTTTTCTTTTAAAAATACAGTATTTAAATTGATTTAAACTGTGTATGAAGGAGTGTTGAAGGAATTTTTAACTGGTTATTCTGCTCTTCAGTAACTTGAACTAAAAGCTAGTGTTGGCTGAATTTTGTTATTTGCTAGTAATTACAGGTGTGGGGGTAGCCACATTCAGTGATTTCCTGTCCTTGCATATTTAAACTGGTGCATGTGAAATAATTCCTGCTTTAAAACTTCAGCTTGGCAAGCTAAGAACTTGGTTATATTCAACTGGACGATAAGAGAATTTAAGTACCTTTTATGCACTTTTTCTTTTAAAAATACAGTATTTAAATTGATTTAAACTGTGTATGAAGGAGTGTTGAAGGAATTTTTAACTGGTTATTCTGCTCTTCAGTTATTCCCACCCACCGCCCTGTTTTTGTTTTGGTGTTAATCTTAGTGGCATTGAAACTGCCCGCCTCAGCCTGCCTCTGGGCCCATCTCATTTGCTCACTCAACTGAGTGCAGTGAGATCATATTCTGATTTCAGGCACTCCTACTGTGTACAAAGAGAGCATCTGGGAAATAGAAAAAAAAAAAATTAAGCTTATTTCCTGCCTTTCTTGTTAAGTGGTACAGACTATTTGTAGGCTTCTGAGCCCCCAAGCCCTTCTGTGTTTGAGGGAAGCCTTCTAGCTTGTTTTTTTTTTTCTTGTAACTAGCCAGTTTTCTAGTTTCAGCACTCAAATCTGTTTCTTTGATCTCAGCACTTGTTCAGGAAAAAAAAAAAAAAAAAAAAAAAATTCATCTGCTTTTACTGTACTTGTGTTTTACCTACTTCTTTTTACTTTTGCATCATCTTAAAATACTCAATTGTATTTATTACTGCTTGGTGTAACTCATTCTAAGCCTTTTGGTTTAAACACTTGGGCTTCGGACCAGTTAGTTGTTTTGCACTGAGAGGTTTGTGGTCTGCACTGTTGTGGCAGAACAGGTAGCTTACATCCTTCTAGGTTGAGAACTGCTGATTGAGGGCTCAGTGTCTGTTATTCTAAAAGTGTATTAATTCTGGTTTAAGCACTTGGGCTTTCAAGCCAGTTATTTTACATTAAGAGGGTTCGTGGTCTGCACTCTTGTGGGAGGAGAGGCTGGACTCTGCCCTTCTGAGCTGGGAATTTCTGGTTAAAGGCTTATAGTGCATGCATATCTGAACTGTTTCTTACTGAAGTTGGTGCCTTGTTTGCTGTGGCATAGACTGGATTCGGGCCTGCTGGATCTAGCTTTGTTTGTGTAACTTGAGCACTAATCCAGACATTCTCTAAAGTATTCAATGGTATTTATTACTGCTTGGTTGTAACTTGATTAAAGTGTAGCTATCATTCAAGTCTTTTGGATTAAGCACTTGGGCTTCAGACCAGTTGTTTTACATTAGGAAGGTTTGTGGCAAGCACTGTGGTGGCAGGACAGGTAGCTTTCATCCTTCTAAGTTGGGAACTGCTGATTGAGAGCCCAGTGTCCAAGTGTATTAGTTCTGGTTTAGGCACTTGGGCTTCAGGCCAGTTATTTTACATTAAGAAGGTTCGTGGACTGCACTCTTGTGGGAGAAGAGGCTGGACTCTGCCCTTCTGAGCTGGGAATTTTCTGGTTAAAGGTTTATAGTGCCTGAATATTTGAACTGTATCTTACTGAAATTGGTTCACCTTGTTTGCTCTAGCATAGACTAGATCCAGGCCTACTGAATCTAGCTTTGTTTATATACTTGTTGTTTGTTTGCTTGTTATTTCCCTGGAAGCTAATTCACCTAATATAACTTCTCAGCTTCTGTGGATCACTAGTGATATCTGCATTGCTTACTGTACTTATTTCCTTGTTTCACTTGAAAGAAAGTTACTGTTTGTCGCTTTTGCATTTAGTTACTTGTATCACATTGCACTCAAGTTACCTGGCACTTGCTCACTAAAGCAATTATATAAGTCAGCACTAAAAATTAAAAGCACTACACCCTCACTCCCCACTGGCCCTTGTTTTCAATTAAGGATTTCCCAATATTATTCTAGCATGTCCAAAGGTCAGTTGTCAATCTCCTCTCCGGTCCAGCTGGTGAATCTGGGAATCTTGAGGCAATGTTATAACTGCCTCATGTACACAGACAACCCTCTCCTCCTCCCACATAACACAAATACTTGAGAGATGCAGCTATTTAGCCAAACTGGAGGCTGAGCTCTCTCAACTCAGGACTGGCAAGACCAGACAGGAGGAGAAGGCAACTACACACACCACAAAACCAGCCTCACATAATGCTACCACTCCACTGAATCAAACACATAAACACACAAAGACATACTCGGAGGCTCTGAGTAAAAATTTACCTAAACAGCAGAGGCCTCCAAAGCAGACACCCAAACAACTGCTACCTCAAGACACCCCACAAGCAACACATAAACCACAAAAGCAGTGTGCAAAGCAGTCACAGCCCTTAAGGCCAAATACAACACCAAACATACTTGTCATAGGTGACTCCATAGTCAGACACACTGACGCCCCACTCACCAGGCTGAACAAGGAGAGCGTCACAGTAAGCTGCCTATCGGGCGCTAGAATCCGCCACATAACACAAGCACTCCGGTCACTCCACAGCAAGTACAAATATGACACAGTCATTGTCCATGCTGGTGTGAACGACCTGAGACGCACCTCCCTGGACTGCATGAAAAGAGACATAGAGGAGCTCTCTGATTATGTAGCCCAGGCAGGTATGACCCTAACCCTGAGCAGTATCCTTCCTTCACCAAGAATGATGCCACAATATAGAGACAAGATGATCAGCTTTAACAATTGGCTTAATGTCTGGTGTCATTCAAAGGGGATCCAGTGTCTGTCTGCCTGGGATGACATGTGACAAGCCACGCTGCAAGGGACGGCTTGCACCTGTCACCCTGGGATTCCGGATATTGGCTAAGGCTCTTGCCACCCCATAGTGCCTTTTAGGCAAGGCTCAAATTCTAAACCTACCACCCTAGAAAACAAAAATGGGAAGAAATTGAGGGTAATGCTGCTCAATGCCAGAAGTCTAAATCTCAAAATGCACGCACTCGAGGCCCTTCTCAGTATGGAGAACATCGATGTCTGTGCTGTAACTGAAACCTGGTTCAAGGCTCCTGAGAGCACCCCGGCACTATTAGGTTTTACCTCATATCATGCGTTCGCCCCAAAACCCGGACCACTCCACAAAAGGAGGTGTATCCATATTCATAAAGGATACTCACACCACCAGGTTGGTGGCAACGCATGAAGCCACGGAAACCATCCAAGTGCAACTAACAATAGGCAAAACTGCTCTACAAATTGTAGCATGCTACAGGCCACCCTCTCAAACTCAGGAACCCCACACAGCCTTCCTGAAGACACTGGAGGGTATAAATGTATCTCCAAACACCATCATATTGGGTGACTTCAACTACCCGAATATAGACTGGGAACATTACTCAAGCCCTAACTTTCTAGCCCAACGGTTCCTGGAGTTCATAAATTCAAATGCCATGGAACAGCTAGTCACTGTTCCCACGAGAGGAGAAAATATACTAGATCTCATTGTCACAAACATGGGGACAAAATGCTCCACACCGGAAGTATATCCCTCATTGGTGAGATCTGATCATAAACTAATCTCACTGGAAATCCACATCCCGCCCACCCCAAACAAAAAGACCATAGTGAAGAACTTCTCTAAAGCAAACTTCACACTACTCAAGACTGGTGTGGTATCCTTCAAGGCCCCTGAGTCAGAGGAAACCACAACCCAAGCTGCGGAAGCCCTTACAAATGCCTTCTATGAACACCTCCAGGACTGCATGGATCAGGCAATCCCAAATAAAACCAAGACTCTTTCCACAAAGGGCAAACGTCCAGTCTGGTGGACCCCAGCCATTAACAAACTTTACAATAAGAGGAGAAAGCTATTACATGATAGAACAAAATCCATAAAAGGGAAGTCACCCCTGATCATTATTAGTAAAAAAATACGAGCACTCATAAAATCAACTAAGGCCAATTTTGAGAGAAAAATTGCCATGGATTCAAAGGACAATCATAAGGCCTTTTTCAGCTATGTTAGGAACCTGGGTGGAAACTCACAGATATGCTCAGAATTAGTCCAAAATGATACAAAAATCACTGAACCCACAGACATTGCCAACATACTGGCAGACAGGTTCAGTGCAAACTTCACCCCTCTCCCCTAAAGGAGAGATAACTATCCCAGCCGAGTGTAGCCTCCCGGACATCTCAAATGCGCAGGTGAAAGCTGCTCTCTCTAAAGCTAAAAACACAGCATCAATGGGACCGGATGGTGTCCCCGCTAAATGAGGAATTAAACCCGCACATAAGGCAGCTGTTTAATCTCAGCCTTACCACAGGATACGTGCCCAAGGAGTGGCGTACGGCAACTGTGGTCCCACTCCACAAAGGTGGCGCCTCTACGGACCCTGGTAATTACCGCCCCATAAGCTTAACAAGTCTAGTCTGCAAAGCTATGGAGAGGATCATAATGGAGCTCATAAACAAAGATATAGGGGACTTGCAGACATTGGACCCGACCCAGTTTGGCTTTGTCAAGGGAAGATCATGCCTTTTGAACTTGGTCGACTTCTTGAAATAGTCACCAAAGCCATTGATGAGGAAAGGCAGTCCATACAGCCTACCTTGACCTTGCAAAGGCTTTCGACACAATACCCCACTCGGGTATTGTAGAAAAACTTACCAGCTTAAATGTAAACCCATATGTCACAAGATGGGTTGCAAACTGGCTTAAGGACAGAACCCACAGGGTTAGAGTTGCTGGCGCTGTGTCAGACTCCAAGCCGGTCACAAGTGGTGTCCCACAGGGCTCGGTCCTTGGCCCCTATTGTTTGGCATCTACTTCTCAGAAGTACAGGCCAACATGGGAGGACTTTGGCTGACAAAGTTTGCAGATGACTGCAAACTGGGCCATAGTGGAAAGTGCATCGGACACTGATATCCTTCAGAAGGGACTCACGGAAACAGATAGCTGGTGCCAGAGCCATGGCCTGAAGTTAAACGCCAAAAATGTATAGTCATACCCTTCGGGAAAAACAAGGTAACCCCAAGCTACCATATAGGTGGCAATCCACTAAGCACAGAAGAGGTTATCAGGGACCTGGGGACCCAGGTTGACAGTGGCCTTTCTTTTGACACTCACATTGCTAAAGTGGTTAGAAAGACCTTCTACATTGCCCACCTGATCATGAAGGGATTCACATCCAGATCTAGTGAGGTCATTGTTCCCTGTACTCTTCACTTATCAGACCAATGATCGAGTACAATGCCCCATTCGGGATGTATCTCACCCGACATCTGCAGCAATTGGAGAGACCCCAAAAGTTCCTCACCAAAGGATAAAGGGACTCCAAAATCTGTCATATGCTGCCAGATTGAAGAAACTCCAGCTCTATTCAGTCGCATACCGTCTGCTCAGAGGTGACATGTGCCTGACATACAAGGCCATGTCCAACCCGGAATTAATGGACATTCTCCACCTCAAAAATCCAAATCCACCAAAACCACTAGAGCAAGCAACTTAAACCTTAGCACGGATATAAATAGGACGTGCTGGAGGGATAGATTTATCACTCAGAGACTCCCTATGCTGTGGAATAAAATCCCGGTCCATGTGAGGCAGAGCACCTCGCTGACTCTGTTCAAGAGAAATCTAGACCTGTGGATGGGAGATCGTAGGTTTACCCCGGGAATCATCTCTGGGTCACTGCTGGACAGAGGCACGACAAACTAATGGGCACAGTATTTTTTCATATAAGGGGTGGCGTAAGCCACAATAATTTGGGCTAGGCTTATAAATGCCTTAGGGCAGATAGCCTAGTATAAACCTATGAACCTATGAACCTATGAATGAGATATGTAATGTTCAATTGACAATGACTGTATAAGAAGGGTATATGTGATGTATAATGCTTGCAACTGAAAATATGTCAATATGGTTTTATTTCATTTATATAAATGTGTGATTGCCTACATCATAAGTGATAATTCAATAAAGATATTCTTTGTTTAAAAGAAAAAATACTCCTTTGAAAAGGTCTTATACTCAAAGGAAGGCAACATGCAAAGCACAGAGAGCCGTAAAAACTGAAGAAAGTTCCTAGCAGTGTTGGTTCTAAATAAATATCAAGTAAGGGTCCATGGAACTTGCATGCAAGATCAGCATTAGGCTTTAGAGAAGCAAAAGCAAAGCTGACAAAAATAATTTGTCACAGTAGCCCTTCCTCCTCAAAGAAAAAGATTATATAGTTAATGTTAACTTGTGTTCAATACAGACAGCAGATGCTAACAGTCAAGATGTGTATGAAATGTTAGGAAATGTTGGAGTGAATGAAAATTGTTAGAAAGAAAACATATGAATACTGAATTATGATAATAATGGAAACTATTGTTATGGTGTGTTTTCTTTTCTACTAATTTATATAAACTCACGTTGCAAGTTAAAATGTGATGATTTAATAAAGATGTTTAAGATGGAAATGATATATGATACTAGAGATTTAATGGTTGCTGAACTGTCTTGCAGAGTTACGTTGAGCTATGTTAAGTTTTACATTTGCTTGTGAAAATTTAGTAATATGGACACTATTACACAAGCATTAAAGTAGTGGTGTACACAGATGAAACATGACATCCTCTGTATTTCAGGATGCTTACAGGAAAATTTCCTATGTATACTGCAAACCAGGTAGTAGTATTAGTAGTACATATCTATCTGGTTTGTCCTTAATAAATCAGCTCTTACAAAGAATGTTATTTCATATTTTGTGTAGTTGCCATGCTTTCTTGATGTGGATGACTGAAACAATTATGTATTTAAACAGTTCTGTGTATGGTAATAAATGCTGGTGGTTTCTGCAATAGTAGTAATGATATGAATCAACAGGGTTGCTTGCAGAATACAAACTGAATCAGTATGCAAGGTCTTTTGCTTCTTTTATATCGGATACAGTAGATTCTTTAAAAAGATCAAGACCACACATGTTTTGGATGATGATTTGTTTGTAAATTAGATATCAGTTTATTATATACTGTAGTTCTACGAGACACTGGTGCAGAATGCCGCAGGTATACATGCTGTAACAATGTATACATAATTTTTAAATGTTTGGCATGGGAGCTACAAAGTAATCATTTTGTGTTTAGAGAACTAATTTATCATTGGGATAGTGGAGTAGCTATGAAGGTTACTATGGCATTTAGATTTGCAAACACTGAGCTGGAGTACTGAGAAGAACAGACAGTGTATAACAGTACATTTTTAAGAATTTAATATGATATTTTTCATTTTATTGACAGTACAGGGGATATTCGGAAAGACTGCTAACACAGCCATGCAGTGAACTGTACAGTGTTCATAGAGAGATAAGGACCGATGCTGATTATGTATGCAAACCACAAGACACAAACACCTGTGGCGTAGAACACTCTTAGAACTAAAAAACAAAACAAATCAAGTTCTACTACGGCTAAAAGCATACAGGAGGCTCGTGTATTGAATAAGCAGTTTTGTTCTTTATTATTATCCCAACTTCTTCAGAATAAAACCATATCCCTAATAACTGCATTTAAAACTTGTATCACTAAGTCACATGACTATCAGGAACCAATAAACATTATGATCCAAATTAATCTCAAAACATTCTTAAAAGTAACATTGTATCAAGTATGCAAAATTGTTTTAATACAAAATAATAAAAATGAAACAATGTCTACCAAAACATTCTACTAAATGGTGACAATGAATCCAATCTGGGGCCACATTATTTACAACCTTCACATATTAAGCCTAACAAGAGTGTTTTAATGTTAGCATTTGCTTATGAAATATTGCTAGCATTGAAAACAAATGGTCAAATTAAACTCACTTTAAATTATTACCAACCTAAAATTATTAAGCACTGCTGAATCCTGGCTTAAGGATAATTCCCGGATATCCCCACTACATCAGAGTCCTACCACCTTTTTTCCTGATAAAAGACATGGTAAACAAAGGAGAGGGTGGACTCAAACTGCTCCATACATTTTTGGAACATTATTCCCAATTCATTTTCTAAAAGTAACTGCAATGATAAAAAAAAAAAAAAAAAAAAAAAAAAAAAAAAACCTAAAATGGAATTTTCTCAATCTTACCCTTAGTGGCCAGGCCAAAATACTTCTTGAAAGTATGTCTCTCCTCTCCCCATCTAACATTTCAAATGTACAGGATACCCTACTACAAAAAAATATGCATCATAGATAATCAGACTTGGTTACTTTCAACCATAACTGGGCAGGCAAGAATAAATATACTCATTATCATTTCTTTTCTATACACACAGTTAGTATCGAATGACACTAGAGTACAGAACTGCTTTAAAATACTCAAGCATTTACCTCTTTATTAAAAAATATCCTTAAACTTCAATGCAGATCAGCAATGCCCTCTACTCTTAATAATCATTACACTTTGATCACTTACTGGCTGTTTAAAGCACCAAAACCACTCCCATACACACACTAACTGGAACCATTCCTGAGTCATCTGCCAGTGTAATAATTCAGGAACTACAATACATTGAATGGGTCCCAATCTACACTTATTTTAAGCCTATATTACCTTTATCTATATTTTACAAATTGCTCACCACTACACAAAACAAATGTTTTCCACTAAAATGATTAGGGTAAAAAAGTACAATATCCCTTTGGTAACTGATAGACTCTATCACTAAATAAAAATAAAAGAGACAGACAATGTTTGGAAATGGAAAAAAAATAACCCACATGATTCTACCACCTTGTCTCAATATTTGCAATTTTAAAAAAGCTACTAGAATTAAGACTAACAAAGCAAAGGTTTCTTGCCTTTGGTACATCCATGTCTCCCATCCACAATAACCTAATCTGTTTGGAAATCACTAAATATATTACCTCTAATAAAAACTTTCTAAAGTGATGTTCCTCACCTCACTCAAATCCAGGAAAAAAAAATCAAGATCTCCCTCTCCCAAGTCTTCTGACACTTTCACATACAATCCCTCCCCACCTTGTTACTCACCTCCCTAATCTAATTAGAAAACTCCCATTTTTTCAAATGATTTTCTCCAAATCATTTAAAAATTTCTAAAAAATATAGACTACTCCTATGTTTTCACATTTTTGAATTTTACAATGAAATTATTTGCAAATCTGTTACCTGCATTATAATGGGTTACCCTATAGTTTATCAAACATCCACTTAATCGACATGCAGTTTACCGACAATTCAGATCACCGACATACAGAAAGCTGATTTTTCCTGCATGGTAAGTAAACACTTGGCCATCCTGACTGAAGGAACTACCCGAAAAAAACAAACCCACCGATGTCAGGGAATACGCCACCCACAACCCCCCACACCCCCCTTACTAAATATACCAACTCCGAGAACACACTACTGCAGGGTTAAGGGACAAAGTTCAAGTAGATGGCCAAACGGTTAGTTACTGCACGGGGAATGTCGACTTTCCAGATGTCGGTGATCTGAAGTGTCTGTAACATGATAATAATCCATCCTCTCTAAATGATTTTCTGCCCATTTCTAATATTTTCTCACTTGCTAAAGCATTTGAAAAATATCTATCAACAAATAATTGATTATATCCATACACACAACATGGATTTAGGCTCACACACAGTGCCAATACTACCACTTTACTATCTAAATGAAAAATAATTTCAAATATGGTGCATAGTCTACACATAGGGACAATTGTTCCAGATGTAAAGAAGTCTTTTGGTAATGTCAGTCACAATATACTACTTACAAAGAAGGATAATATGATGATGAGACAAGTGTTAGGTGGAGAGAAGGGTATTGTTTTGGGATAGGCACCCATTTTTATTTATTTTTCTGTAGAAGGGAAGAGGAATATGGTAATAAAGCTCAGCTGGGTGAAGCGAGGAAGGTGAAGAAGGTGAAGAGAAGGTTGTGGAGTACATGAAAAAATTACCCCCACCCACATGCACACAAAGACCAACGCAGTTGGTAACACAAGGATGGGTCCAGAAGAGAGTGACACAGTCAGGCAAAAGGTGGACATTCTATCATGAGATGAACTGGAAAACGAACAGAGGATGAGAAGGAATACAGGGGGAAGGAGAACATAGTGATGGGGGAGAGCCATTGCTGAACAAAGACCATAAAAGTACCACACCCTTATGCTGCACAAAATGAGATGTCTTGATAGCAAAGACTCCATGAACAGCCAAATGGCAATGGTTTTATCATACAGTTTAAATTATGTAGCTATTATCAATTCCATTTTTAAAAAAAAAATTGTAACATTTTAAGTATGCAACAGGGGATGGTTGGCAAGCTTGCCAGATCACCTGTGTTTGTACATAGAAGAAACAGGAGCTGGACAGTACAGTGAGGACGGGGGTCTGAATGGAGAAATAAAATCAGCAAGAAAAGGAGTGTAGTATAGCTATACTGCTGGAATCTAATTCATCCTCAAGGCTGGGATTTTGATGATTACCTTCACGTAGTGGATCCTGTTTTTACCAAATCTCACCAAGTCAATACTGTTACATTGACTGTTTTTTTATATATTATGGAGAAAGGTAGGTCAAAAAATAAGAGAGAGACTGTGTGCAGATGTCCCAGAATAAAAAAGTACCCACTCCAGGTGTATGCATTGGTGACAGGACTGGGAAAAAGATAGTGTAGAATCCTCAGGACATGGAACATTTTGATCAAAGGTTTTAGGTCAGGCTCAGGTGGATGGTGGCCCCACTGTGGTAGAAGTAAAAAGTAGTCCGCAAAAACAGACAGGCCAAGAAGCAGGCACAGAGATAATACAAGTGGACTACTGTGGCTAAGGAAGAACTTATGTACTGGTACTATTAGGCTAAAAAAGCCAGAATTTACAGAAAGAGGATTTTTTAAGATTAAAAGAGAAATTAGAGAAAAGAAAATACTTGCACAAGAAAAACTATTAAAAGCACAGACAAAAATTTAGGTTCTTAACAGAACAGATCAACAAAAGACATTACAGAGATAAAAAAAAAAGAATGGTCCACCTGGAAAAAAGAAGCAAAAGAGGAAGTGAGAAAATGAAAAGAACAAAAATATAAACAAGAAACATGGATACGGTGCTATTTATATGCAAAGAAGAAAGCTAAACTAATCAATACAAAAAATGTAGTTCCAATGGCATTTGAAGAGAAATACAGGCAAAGGCACCCAGGTATGGAAAATTCTACAATATATATGTATATATATATATATATATATATATATATATATATATATATAAATTAGTGATATAATGTAAATTATAGTTATGCACTTACAATAACTTGGCATCTGTGTTATCTGTAGTCACCATTCATCACTTTAGGGTCTTGGGTCCAATATCGAATCCGAGCTGGCATACTCAGAACACAGCTTACCTCAAGCTTCTCCCCTCCCATAATGCTCTGCTGCCCTACACTCTCTCAGATCGAGTTTGCATAAGGAAGGAAGACAGACAAAAGTATTTAAACAAAACAGAACCTCCAAATCCAACCAATCTTCCAGGAAGGGGGCTGGAGGGGTGGGATCATGATGAATGGTGACTACAGATAACACAGATGCCAAGTTATGACAAATACATAACTATAAATCTGATGTTATCTAGTCACCATTCCTCACATTAAGGTCAGAGTCCCCAGCTACCTAAATCCTGGGAGGTCTCAAGGAAGGACATGCCGAAGAACCGTGGAGCCAAATGAAGCCCTTCCTCTGGAAATCAAATCCAACTTATAGCGGGAAATAAAAGTGTGGGGGAGAAGACCACGTTGCTGCTGCACAAATGTCATCTAAAGATTTACGATCTGCAAAGGCAGTGGAAGTAGAAACTGCCCTGGTAGAATGAGCCTTCACTGGTAGCTAAGGATATACCTTCCGAAGAATAAATGAAAAAAATACATTGTGAAATCCAACGGGAAACCGTGACTTTCGAAATACCCCTGCCCTTTCTATTAAAAAAAAAAAAAAAAAAGAGCGACAAATAGTCTGAACGTCTAAATTCTCCCGTTCTATGTATATAAAATTGAAGATGATGATGAACGTCCAATGTGTGCAGAATATATTCCCCTTTATTGGAATAGTTAGTGAAAAATAATGGTAGATGAATACATTGATTGAGATTCGCTGGTAAAGCCACTTTAGGCATGAAGGATGGATCAGGTTTTAGACACTCTGTCCTTGTGGAAAATTAAGTAGGGCGGCTTGATAGTAAGAGCTTGTAACTCCGAAACTCTTTTTGCCGAAAGTTATTGCCACTAAAAAGGCAGTCTTTTCAGGAAAGAAATTTAATATCACATGAAGCCGCTGGTTCAGAGGGTGGTTTTGTCAAAGCCTGCAGGATGAAAGCCAAATCCCAAGGGGGAAAAGGGGTTTTAACAGGAGGCCGTAATAGAAAAACCCCTTTTAAAAAGGCCTTACATAGATGCACAGAAAAGGCAGAATCACCACCAAGATGAAACTTTGAAATCGCTGCCAACTGTACCTTGATAGTGAAAAAACTAGCTACTTCCTTAAAGAGAGAGGTCAAAAAGAGAAGTATTTCGGGAATAGGGGTGAAGAAGGGGTCTAAATTCTTATTCTTCGCCCAAACCAAAAACCTCTTCCATTTACTGGAATAAACTTACTAGCAGAGGACCTCTGGGAAGCAAGAATCTCCTTTACGGGTGAAGCTATCCTGGACTTAGCCAAAATCACTGCAAGTGGACATACCACGCTATCAGACGTAGGGTCTGAAGGTTCGGGAACAGTAGGAGAGAAGGATGAGATGGCAGATCCAGAATTAGATTGAGCACCCAGGATGGATGCCTCAAGTGAGACCGTAGGAGGGGGAACCACACCTGCCAAGGCCAAAAGGTGGCAATGAGGAGCAGTTGGATCTTGAGGCGTGTGGCTTTCTGAAGTACTCTGGTAATTAGAGGTAACAGAGGAAAGGCATACAGGAGACCCGGAGGCTGATCGTGGGTGAGCGCGTCCCTGGGAGATTCTCCCTCTGGGGGGATCAGTGCAAAGAAGTTGTTGCATTTGTGGTTGAGAGGAGATGCAAACAGATCGCAGCTCGGATAACCCCACCAACAGAAGATCTGTTGAGTCACCACTCATGAGGAGTCAATATAGACCCGCTCAATTTGTCCGCCAACACGCTGGATGCTCTGGGAATGTGCGTTGCAATAAGAAAGCACCACGTGGCTATTGCCCACTCCCAAACCCTCATGGCCTCGCATCACAGCAGATAAAGTGTGCCCCCTTGCTTGTTTATATACCACACAACAGCCATGTTGTCTGAAAGAACCACAATCGTTCCCAGAGGAAGGCAGTCTTGAAATGTTTGCAATGATAAAAGGACTGCTGTCATCTCCAGAATGCTGATGTGTAGCTTGGTCTCTTAGAGCGACCATGTCCCTTGGGTCTGTCCCTGGAAATACCCCCCACTCACCCCATGAGGGAAGTGTCCGAGGTGACTGTCGCCATGGGAGTCGGAGGAACAAAAGGCCTGCCTGCTAGAAGATCCAGTGAACGGATCCACCACGAAACACAATGGGTGAGCTGAATGGGAAAGGATAGGGGATGCCGTAATGCTGACCACTGAATTGCAAGGGTCCACTGAAGGACTCTCATATGGTCCCAAGCCATTGGAACAACATAAATGGCGGCCGCCATCGATCCTAGAGCCCTGAGAATGAGTGAGGCCGGAGAACAGGTTAGCTCCGGCAAGGTCCAAGCTTGGTCGCGAATAAGCGACACCCATCGAGGAGATAAGGCTGCGAACTGACAGATGGTATCCAACAGAGTGCTTATGAATTCCAGCTTTTGGTTTGGAATCAAAGAGGATTTTGCCATGTTCACTGTAATACCCAGCAGATGGAACAGGTTCATAGGTTCATAGGTTCATAGGTTCATACTAGGCTATCTGCCCGAGGGCATTTACAAGCCTAGCCCATAGTTTTGTGGCTTACGCCACCCCTTTAGTATGGGGAACTATACCCATTATTTTGCTGTGCCTCTGTTGAGCAGTGACACTGAGGTAATCCCTGGGGTATATCTGCGATCTCCCATCCATTGGTCAAGATTTCTCTTGAACAAGGCCAGCGAGGTGCTCTGCCTCACATATACCGGGATTTTATTCCACAGCATAGGGAGTCTTTGGGTGATGAATCTATCCCTCCAGCGTCCTATTAATAGCCGTGTCGAGGTTTAAGTCTCCGCCCTTGTGGCTCTGACGGATCTAGATTTTTGAGGTGAAGCATATTCATCAAATCTGGGTTTGACATGGCCTTGTATGTTAGGCAAAGGTCACCTCTGAGCAAGCCTGAATAGAGCTGGAGTTCTTTCAGTCGGGCAGCATAGGACAGATGTTTGAGACCCTTTATCCTTTTGGTGAGGAACTTTGTGGCCTCTCCAGCTGCTGCAAGTGTCGGGTCAGATACATTCCGAATGGGGCATTGTACTCAATCATTGGTCTGATGAGTGATGAGTATAGGGAGACTATGACCTCCCTTGATCTAGATGAGAATCCCTTCATGATAAGGTGGGCAATGTAGAAGGTCTTCCTAACTACTTTAGCTACATGGGTGTCGAATGACAGACTACTATCAACCTGGGTCCCCAGGTCCCTGATAACTTCTTCTATGCTCAGTGGATTGCCACCTATTTGGTAGCTAGGGGTAACCTTGTTTTTCCCGAAGGGTATGACTATGCATTTTTGGCATTTAACTTTAGGCCATGGCTCTGGCACCAGTTATCCGTTTCTGTGAGACCCTTCTGAAGGATATCTGTGTCAGATGTGTTTTCACTATGGCCCAGTTTGCAGTCATCTGCAAACTTTGTCAGCCATAACCCTCCTGTGTTTGCTTGTACTTGGAAAAGTAGATGCCAAACAAGAGTGGGCCCAGGACTGAGCCCTGTGGTACACCACTTGTGACAGGCTTTGAGTCTGACATGGCGCCAGCAACTCTGACCCTGTGGGTTCTGTCACTCAGCCAGTTTGCAACCCATCTTGTGATGTATGGGTTAACATTTAAGCTGATGAGTTTTCAATGATACCCGAGTGGGGTATTGTATCAAGGCCTTCGCCAGATCGAGGTAGGCTGTATGGACTGCCTTTCCCTCATCAATGGCTTTGGTGACTGTTTGAAAAAGTCAACCAAGTTTAGAAGGCATGATCTGCCTTTGACAAAGCCAAACTGGGATGGATCCAAAGTCTGCAAATTCCCTATGTCTTTATTTATGAGGTCCATTATGATCCTCTCCATGGCTTTGCAGATAAGGCTTGTCAAGCTAATGGGCGGTAATTTCCAGGGTCGGTGGAGGCACCGCCTTTGTGAAGTGGGACCACAGTTGCAGTGCGCCACTCCTGGCGTATCCAGAGGTAAGACTATGATTAAACAGCTGTCCTAGCTGTGGGTTTAATTCCTCGTTGAGTTCGTGGAGCACACAGCCGGGGACACCATCAGGTCCCATGGATGCTGTGTTTTTGCTTTGGAGAGAGCAGTTCTCACTTGGAGATGTTTGGGGGCTGCAATCGCTTGGTATAGATATCTCTCCTTTTGGGGGAGGGGAGAAGTTTGCACTGAACCTGTCAGCCAGTATGTTGGCAATGTCTGTAGGATCAGTAATCTTCACATCATTTTGAACTAGTTCTGAGCATATCTGGGAGGTTCCTCCCAGGTTTCTAACATAGCTAAAGAAGGCCTTATGATTGTCTTTTGAGTCTTTAGCTATTTTTCTCTCAAAATTTGCTTTGGATGATTTTATGAGAGCTCTTAGTTTTTACTTATAGTGATCAAGGGTGTCTTACCTTTTAAGGATTTTGCTCTATCTTGTAGTAGCTTCCTCCTTTTGTTGTAGAGTTTGTTTATGGCTGGGGTCCACCAGACTGGACGCTTGCCTTTGGTACAAAGAGTCTTTGTTTTGCTTGGGATTGCCTTATCCATGCAGTCCTGCAGGTGCTGGTAGAAGGCATTTGTAAGTGATTCAGCGGCTTGAGTACTGTTTTCCGGGGCCTTAAAGGAGACCACACTAGTCTTTAGAAGTGTGAAGTCGGCTTTGAAGTTCTTTACTGTGGTCTTTTTATTTCAGGTGGGGTGGGATGAGGACCTCCAGCGAGATTAGTTTGTGATCTGATCTCACCAGTGAGGGGTATACTTCGGTGTTGAACATTGTGCTCCCATGTTCGTGATGATGAGATCAAGTATGTTTTCTCCTCTTGTGGGGATGGTGACTAGTTGTTCCATGGCATTTGAGTTTATGAATTCCAGGAACTTTTGGGCTAGGGTGTTTGGGCTTGAGTAGTGTTCCCAGTCTATATTAGGGTAATTGAAGTCACCTAGTATGATGGTGTTTGGTGATACATTTATCCCTCTAGTGTTTTCAGGAAGGCCATGTGAGGTTCCTGAGTTTGTGAGGGTGGCCTGTAACATGCTACAATTTGCAGAGCAGTCTTGCCTATGGTTAATTGCACCTGGATGGTCTCCGATGCATCGTCGTTGCCACCAGTCTTGAGGTGTGGGTGTCTTTGATGAATATGGATACCCTCCTTTCTTGGTATTGTCCGGATTTTGGGGCCGGACGCATGATAAGAGGTAAAACCTGATAGTGCTGGGGTGCTCTCAGGAGCCTTGAACCAGGTTTCTGTCACTGCACAGACATCGATGTTCTCCATACTGAGAAGGGCCTCGAGTGCGTGCATTTTGAGATTTAGACTTCTGGCATTGAGCAGCATTACCCTTAGTTTTTTCCTTTTTGTGTTCTAGGGTGGTAGGTTTAGAATTTGAGCCTTGCCTAAAAAGGCACTATGGGGGTGGCAAGAGCCTTTGCCAATATCCGGAATCCCAGGGTGACAGGTGCAAGCCGTCCTTTAAGCGTGGCTTGTCCAGCATGTCATCCCAGGCAGACAGACATTGGATCCCCTTTGAATGACACCAGAGTTTAAGCCAATTGTTAAAGCTGATCATCTTATCTCTGTATTGTGGCATCATTCTTGGTGAAGGTAGGATACTGCTCAAGGTCAGGGTCATACCTGCCTGGGCTACATAATCAGAGAGCTCCTCAATGTCTCTTTTCATGTAGTCCAAGGAGGTACGTCTCAGGTCGTTTACACCAGCGTGGACAATGACTGAGTCGTATTTGTACCTGCTGTTGAGAGACCTGAGTGCTTGCGTTATGTGGCGGATTCTAGCACCCGACAGGCAGCTTACTGTGACCTTCTCCTTACTCAGTCTGGTGAGCGGGACGTCAGTGTGTCTGACTATGGAGTCACCAATGACTAGTGTGTCTGGCATTGTGTTTGGCCTTAAGGGCTGTGACTGTTTGACACTCTGACTGTGAGGTCTATGTGTTGCAGGTGTTGTGTTCTGAGGTGGTGGTTGTTTGGGTGTCTGCTTTGGTGGCCTCTGCTGTTTTGGTAGATTTTGATCAGAGCCGAGTATGTCTTTGTGTGTTTATGTGTATGATTTGAGGTTGTGATGGTACTATGTGAGACTGGGTCTATAGTGTGTGTGGTAACCTTCTCCTCCTGACTGGTCTTGCCAGTCCTATGTTGAGAGAGCTCAGCCTCCAGTTTGGCCGTATAGTTGCATCTCTCGCATGTATTTGTGTTTTGTGGGAGGAGGAGAGGGTTGTCTGTGTACATGAGGCAATTGTAACATTGCCTCAATATTCCCAGGTTCACCAGCTGAGCAGGAGAGGACACTAGCAACTGATCCCTCGACATGCTAGAAGGACTAGACAAAAAAACTTTAAAAGAGATTCCGGGGATGTGGGTGACCGAGAAATGGGGTTTTGCCTTTTGGGGTGCTATCTATAAGAGTGCCGTATCAAGGTAATAAGTACTGTAGGAGCAAGTGCTAGGTTTAACAGATAGAGAAAAGTCTACTTGGAGTCAAGTAGAGATGATCTTTTTAGGTATTAGAGAAAGTGCTAGTAACAGGGATGCTTAAAGGTAAGATTGAAAAGAATGCACTCTGCAGTGTGCACTAGAGAAGTTAGATATGAAAGTAGGTAACTTGAGTTTTACCTGTTTAAAAAGTTAAGGTTTAGTGGAGAGTTACTATTTTTAAAACAGCAAGATGGACTGAAAGGGGTGGTTATTTTGGTACTATGAAATACTGTAGGATGGCCAATAAATTTAAATAATTGAAGGGGTGGGATTTCAAAAGTGATGGTTTTGTGATTACTCACATAAGCCAGTGAAAGTAGAGAGAAATGAGATATATGGTCAGATTAACATAAGAGGCGGCAACTAGAAAGACAGTGGTATTTAACAAGACAACTTAAATGGGTGGGAGGGAGGGAAAAATTCTGCTTGACTCAGAACAGAGAGAGCTGTGGTCTCTTTTGAAGTTTTAATATGCTGTTTAAAACAGAATGCAAGCAAAACACAAGATAAAGAAAACAAACTACAGTATTCAAAATATAGAAAGGCAATACAGAAATACAAAAAGTAACAGCAAACTAACCTTTCCTTCACAGCAAAGTGTAGCAGAGTCTGGATGAGCCTTTCTGGGAAAGCCTTGTGGGGGCAGTCAGGAGCCAATCATCCAAATAGGGAAAAACATGGATTCCCTGCAGCCGGAGATGAGCTGCTACCACTGCCATGCATTTGGTGAACACCTGGGGGGCTGAGGTGAGACCAAAGGGCAGGGCTCAGAACTGAAATGATTGACTCCCACGTGAAAGCGGAGAAACCTCCTGGACCGTCGATCCATTTTTATATGGTAGTATGCATCTTGGAGGTCCACTGAGCACATCCAGTCATTGCTGTGCAAGAGAGGTGCAATCAACTGCACAGTGACCATCCAAAACTTCAAGTTCTGCATGAACTGGTTCATGCAACTGAGATCCAAAATAGGACGTAGGTCCCCTGTTTTCTTTGGAACTAAAAAGAAGCAGGAATAAGTTCTGGATCCTCTCTGTCCTGCAGGGACCTGTTGGATGGGTCTTTTTTGAAGAAGGCTTATAACCTCCAGTCAGGCTGCCTTTTACTGATTGAGTGGCACGTCCAGAAGAGGACTGAATTTTGGGGGAATTTCCAAAAAGGGAATGCAATAGCCCCTGGATATAACTGCTAACCCCTACTGATGGTTTGTAATACTTGCCCATGCTAGCAGGTGCAGCGATAACCAACCCCTGACTGCCTCCAGGGACGGACAGTCAGGCAACGGCTCTGGGATGCTGCAAAGGTTTCACAGAGAAGGGCTCCCTGGAACCCCCCCTGGAACCTTGGTTTTGCGGGCCTCCTCTGCCCCTTGGGTGATGTCTACCATTAAACCTCTTCTCCCGTCCCCTGGAAAAGGAATCGTCCTGAACAACTTGAAAGGGAGATTGTGCCTTCCTGAACCACATTTTCTTACTCCCCTTCTGGGTCTTGCAAAAGGACCGCTGAGGGACAAAAAACCTGATCCCAATGGCCAACAATGTCTTCCCTTCCTGTTCACTGCAGGTCAAAGTCTCTTTCATAGTGGGACCAAAGAGAGTGGAACCATCAAAGGGGGCATTAACAAAAGACGTCTTGAAGGCCTCTGCAAACCTACTCAAATGGAGCCAGGCATGACACCTAAAAGCGATACCTGAGCCCGCCGTCTGTGAGAACCCTTCAGCAGCAATGGAAATTAGCCTCATGAACGAATTCACAACTGAATGAAGGGTTGACAGCTTTGGAGAAACTGTTTTGAATTCCTCCTCAGACATGGACCCACAAAGGGAAGTAGATAGTTCCTTTATCAAATCCCTCTGGAGATGGGTGAAATGCACAAGACAGTTTAATGCTCGCAGGCTAAAAGCAGCAGAGGTGAACACCCGCTTTCCAAATCTGTCCTTAGCCCTCGATTTACAATTGGATGGATGGACAGAAGAACTCTGCTCTGCCAATTCCTTTTTGGTGGGAGTGGCCACCACAATAGCATAAACCAGGACCGCTTTGGAACAAAAAGTTCCATCTGATGGAGGGCTCAGGATCTTGTCCGCTTTCATGGGCACTGGCTCCATGGTATCTGGCTCCTTCCAAGCCCTGCTGGCCACAAGATCAATAAGGGGATCAGCAGAAGGTGACACCCAGGAGGTAGATGGCCCTATATCAAAAGCCTCCAGAAATCCGGCTCCCTCCAAGGATGGGGTTTGGATAGACCAACCGCCTTTGGCCTTGAGGATCTTGAGTATGTCTCCAAAGGAGACGTCCTCCGGCGGAGATCTTGGGGACCCATCCCCCTCATCAGCATCCATATCCTCGGTAAGGGACTCCATACGGGAGTCAAGATGTCTCCTCTTACAAGTCCTCTTCCTGGGAACTTCCTCTGCCGGGGTGGCGGGGAAGACTCAGAAGAGGAGGGGACCCCTGTGTGGGGAACATCCTCCTGGAGGCTAAGTTGGATGGGCTGACAGGAAGCAGGATGAGACAAGCCACTCAGATACTGGGGCTGGGTAGGATGACCGTGAGCAGGAGAGGCAGCTCTGATAGCAGAGAAAGATCTTTTGGCAGCCTGGAAAGAAGAAGGACTAGAAGAGGTTCCATTCCCCTTCTCCCGCCGATAAAACCCTAGCGGAAGAGAAAGTGGACCCCCCACCCAGTCCTGCCACTCCACCGGATGGCACGGGAACTGTCGAAGGCTGAGGTGCTCAGAGAAAGAGACCAGTCCGAAAAACTCGGGCCCGAATCCAACCCACAGACCCCAGCTCGACAGGCCCAACCAGCTGGATGGACTGTTACGGGGGAAGAGAAACAGTACCAGCCGCCGATCCCATCAGGGAAGGACCCAAACTGGTCTCCAGAGCTCCCTTAGCCTCCACTTCGCTCAACAGTCCCTGAGCATCCAAGCCACTGGTCGGATGAGGAGCAATCGAAGGGGGAGTGGGAGATTGGATTCCCGACCTGTGGGCCAGAGAGGCTAGAAGCCCTAACTCCATCTGAGCTTTCAGAAAGGCCCGCATCATCCTGTCCATATCCACAGGGAGGACACTCCTGGAAGATCGGGAGGAGATGGAGGACCTACTGGGAGAGTCACGCCTGGAGCCCTATTGTTGTCTCTTTCGTTCCCTAGAAGGAGACCTACCCAGTGAAGACAGAACCTGCTTAGAAGGCAATGGATCCAAAGGGAGATCCTCCACTACAATCGGCTCCAGCACGACTCTCGGATCCGACCGGATAGGAACTGAACTCAACAAAGGATCCAAAGTGATACTCCTCGAATCCCTCTGATCCGAAAGGGTCGGATCCGTATATACGGTGCCTACCTTGGATCTGGGAGAGGACACAGAAGGTACCAGATCTGAGGGCTTTAGGTCCGAACCCTTGAAATCAGGAGTGGACTCCCTGGATGATCATGGGACCCGAAGATATCGGATTTGAAACCGCCCTGGCTGGAGTCAGATCCGAAGATCTAGGATCTGACAGCCTGGGATGCTTGGTCGGGGCTTCAACGGAAAGCTTCTTTCTAGCCCCAGAAGAGCCCACCTTGGCCGTGGAACTGACCAAGGGGCCTCCTTCAACCAAGCCTTTAATCAGAAGTTCATTACGAAGGTTGACCAAAGCCCAAGGGTTGAAAGTGGCACAAATGCCGCATTCCACCTTGAGGTGGTCGCTGCCGAGACAGTAAAGGCACTCCTCGTGAGAGCCAGAAATAGGCATTTTCCGCCCACAAGAGGAGCACCTTTTAAACCACAAAGATTTATCCGCCATAACCGAACCGGAAAACAAAGAACAAAGTCAAAAGACAAGCCAAAGTTCAAAATGCCTGCTAAATCTGTCTGAAACACTCCCACACAACTTAAACTAACAAACTACTTACACCACAAAAAACTATGCCGAAACACAAATCCCAAGAAAGAGACTTAAAGAAAGGGTAAGACTCGACCGGGAGGGGATATCTAAGACTGGAAAACTACCTAATAACACTACAACCCAGAATAAAATACTAGAAATTTAAGAAACCTTTCAAGAAACACTTACACTAACAGGAGCTGAGCAATCTGTGTCTGACTGAGTAGCAAACAAGATCTGAGGGAGTGTAGGGCAGCAGAGCATTATGAGAGGGGAGTTAAGCTGAGTTCTGAGTATGCCGCCTCAGATCCAATATTGGACCCAAGACCCTAACGTGAGGAATGGTGACTAGATAACATCAGATTAAATATAAACTAAGGGTTTGGTGTGAAGGCTCCCACACAGGTAGTGTTGCAAAACGATGGAACAATGTGTCCCCACATTACGAAGAAGCAGGTGAGAGTGAGAGTGGGAGGCATCTGAAGAAGAATCATGTGGTGATGCTCTGGAGCCTTCTACAAGAGACCTGCCCAGCTGAAGTTGTACAGCAAAGAAAGGGGCAAAAAATAGTGGCAATCCTGATATAGGTGATTGGTCGACATATGGAGGAGCATCAGATGAAGAAGGAAGTATCTAAAGAGGATATGTTACAGGTTAACATTCTGGGACCTTCTTTAGAAGATTCAGAGGAAACAGTGAGCAAAGAATATGGTCTCAGTCCAGAAGAAAATCATCTTAGGGAAAGACCTGCTTGAATTAATAGAGACAGACAAATTAAGATAGATAAAAGAAACCTATTAAAGAAAGTAAATAAGACCCAAAATGTCAGAAGACTGGTAAAATACATAAACACAGTAATCAATCAAAACTATTAAGAGAAATTCATGTGATATAACAGAAATAAACAGGATATGCTGTTACTGCTCCTAAACTAACAAGAGATAAAGTGTTACCACAAAAATGTAGAGTAACAAGGGACCAAATAATCAAGAATCCTTTTACAAGAAAGACGTGTTAAAATTAACATACCATATCAGAACAGAACAGGGTTTATCATGCACTATTCCTAACAATAAACTAAAAATATCAGCACAAACAGAAAAACTTACAAAGCATGAGATAAACATATAAGAAGAGTACAAAATAAGCAATTTAATGATGAACCAAAAAAGTTGTATACAGAATTGATAAATAAATTAACAATAGAAATGCCACCAAAAAAGAAAAATAGCTACATCTGGGAGAAGTATTTATGAAGACTCTGTGGAACCTAACAAAGACCCTGACAGGATACAAGAATTAAAATAAACAATAAGGAGGTCAAATGAAGACGATATGAAATCGGATGAAGTATAAGCCAGGGAAATTGAGACAAATCCCAACACAAACCATGAGACACACAGCTCACATAAACAGTGTGCCACTCAACTAAAGCCCATAAGCCAAAACAACTTATCCAATACACTAGTCATAGGTGACTCAATAGTAAGGCACAATGATGTCCCCCATTCACTAGGTTGCATAAGGAGAAAGTTACATTCAGCTGCCTGTTGGGTGCCAGGATCCGCCACATAATGCATGCACTTAGGTCACTCCACAACAGGTACAAATATGACTCTGTCATTGTCCATGTTGGTGTGAATGACCCGAGATGTACCTTCCTGGACTACATGAAAAGAGATACAGAGGAGCTCTTGGATCTTGTAGCCCAGGCTGGTATGACCCTAGCTCTGAATAGTATCCTACCGTCACCCAGAATGATACCCAGTACAAGCAGAAAATGATTGACTTCAATAATTGGCTAAGTTTCTGGTGTCATTCTAAGGGGATCCAGTATTTGTCTGCCTGGGATTACATGATCAACAGAACTAGATGCTTTGCCAGAGATGTCCTGCACCTGTCACTCCAGGGATTCTGGGTACTGGCCAAGGCTCTTGCCACCCCTATTGTGCCTTTTTTAGGCAATGTCCTGAGGACAAAATTACCACCATAACAGCTACAAGCAAACAAAATCTGAGAGTTATGCTACTCAATGCTAGAAGTCTAAATCTCAAAATGCACTCACTCGAAGCACTCCTTAAAATGGAGAACATCGACATCTGTGCAGTGACTGAGACCTGGTTCAAGGCTCCGGATAGCACCCCAGCACTACCAGGCTATAATTCATGCCACACCTTTTGGCCCCTATACCTGGGCCTAAGCACTAAAGGTGGTGGTGTCTCCATATTCCTAAAGGATATGCACACCTCCAGATTAGTTGCCCAACACAACACATCAGAGATACTTAAGGTACAACTAACACTGGGTAAAACTGAAATCCAGGTTGTAGCCTGCTATAGATCCCCCACCATGTCCCAAGACTCCCTCTCCACATTCCTAAACACACTGGAAAATATTAGGGTACAACCAAATACCCTTATACTGGGAGACTTTAACTACCCCTCCATTAACTGGGAAAATTACTCCTGTACCAACACACTTGCTCAACATTTTCTGGAATTCATTAATTCCAATGCCCTGGACTAACTCATTCTTATCCCCACCAGGGGTAAAAACATCCTTGACCTGGTCATAACTAACATGGGCGACCGTTACTCTACACAAGTAATCAACTCCTCCTTGGTCAGATCTGACCACAAGCTAATCACCATGGATATCAACATCCCACCGCCCCCCCCCAAAGGAAACCACTGTAAAAAAAAAACCTTCTCCAAAGTTAATTTTGGACTTCTATAAACAGAAGTGACTAATTTCACGACACCCATGCAAATTGAAAATAGGTGCATGACTGAATCATACACCAATGCACTGTA
Source organism: Protopterus annectens (assembly GCF_019279795.1). Lineage (NCBI taxonomy): Eukaryota > Metazoa > Chordata > Ceratodontiformes > Protopteridae > Protopterus > Protopterus annectens. The sequence continues at coordinate 1,181,023,382 of NC_056739.1, read as the reverse complement.
TGAGCACATAAGTGCATGGAATAGGCCATACCAAACAGAACCATGATGCTCTCCTCCAAAAAAAGGAACCCAATTAGGTGGTCTCCCACCATAAACAAACTCTAGAACAGAAGGAAAAAACTGTTGCAGAGTAGGGTGAAGTCCCAAGACCGGAAAAACTCCCTTGTCAGCCTCAGCAAAAAAATTAGATCCATCATCAAATCCTCTAAAGCTAGCTATGAAAACAAAATTACTGCAGATTCTAAAGACAACCACAAGGCATTCTATAGTTATGTCAAGAATCTACATGGCAATACTCAGATCTGCTCCGAGTTACAGCACAATACATACACAGAACCAACTGATATTGCCAACATATTGGCCGACATGTACAGTGCGAACTTTACCCTCACTTTCACCCCCCTAAAGGGCCTATCACAATACCTGAGGAATGCCAAGTCCCTATTATCATGCTACACAGGTAAAAACTGTACTGTTCAAAGCCAAGAATACAGCTTCCATGGGACCTGATAATATCTCTGGCTGTGTTCTACATGAATTACAAAGTGAACTGACACCACACTTGAGTACCCTGTTCAATCACAGCCTCATTTCTGGCTTTGTTCCTACCAAATGGCACACTGCTGCGGTCATCCCACTCCACAAAGGAGGAGCGCCTACAGACCCTGGGAACTACCGCCCCATTAGCCTGACAAGTCTGATATGTAAGGCTATGGAGCACATCATCATGGACCTTATAAATAAGGATATAGGATATCTCTAAACTCTGGACCCCTCACAGTTTGAGTTTGTGAAAGGTAGATCATGCCTGCTCAACCTGATAGACTTCTTCGATTCTGTCAGCAGAACTGTGGATGAGGGCAAGGTAGTTCACAAAGCCTACCTAGATCTTGCCAAGGCCTTCGACACCATCCCTCAATCAGGAATCATAAATAGACTCACTAAACTAGGTATAAACCCCTATGTCATAAGATGGGTTGCCAAATGGCTCACTTGATAGAACCCACACTGTGAAAGTAGTGGTCCTAGGTCCTCTCCTGTTTGGCATCTACTTCTCTGAAGTTCAAGCCATCACAAACGGACTCTGGCTGATCAAGTTCGCAGATGATTGCAAACTGGGAGCCATTATTGATTCTCCAACTGATGTAGACATTCTACAAAAAGGCCTCACTGACACCAATGACTGGTGCCAGAACACACTTCCCATTCACGTCAAGCAAAGCACTTCACTGGCCCTCTTTAAGAGAAATCTTGACGAGTGGATGGGCAATAGGAAGTTCACCTCGGGCATCACTTCAGTGGCCATGCTTGACAGAGGCACTGGGAACTAACTTTGGGTGGCATGATGCCAGGGAATTTACTTGGACTAGGCTTATATAGGCTCCAGGGATGTTAGCCTAGTACACAGCTATGAACCTATGAACATAAATTAAGAAATGCACCTATCTGAAAATTCCCACACCCAGATGCAATTCTTAACTTCTAGTTAAGGATATTAACATCTTTACCCAGAGATTTTGCCTTAAGTTAGAATTACTTATATGCACATCCTGAACTTACACCTACTTGGTTAACAACAGGAAAAAATTATGCTCCTCTTTAACAAGGAACCTGCAAACAATCCTAAGATTTAAGATATATGTATTTATATTGTCTGAAGGCAAGTTATACCAATAACTTGCCTTCAGACAATATAAAAATTATGTACTGGAACTGATGCAGACACAGTTTCTAGTCTTTCAAAAAAATGTTTCTTTTTCTTGAAAATGTGTGTAGATCCAAAGTTGCGGGAATGCATACCTATTTGCTGAACTAATCAGATCCAAACATAGTGAAGCCTAATTCCGACATGTCTGAGGCCAGACTTGCATGCACCACACTGGAAAATTTTGTAGTTTAGAAAGACAGACTTGGTTTTTGGGAGCTGTCACGATACATTTGTTTTCTGCAGTGACAATTCTTAGATTGGTGTGCCTCGCTACTATGTTGTTTTTTTTTTTTTTTTTTTTTTTTTTTAATTGTTCTTTTTTAACCCAGATCTCACTTAACACCAATGACCATCAGATTCCTGGCATACTGGGAGATTGCTACCTAGTGAGGTTAGGAAAACTATTTCTTTTCTATGCTCCTAACACTCTCTGGCTGGAAATTATGATGCACAGCCTGCTGTCTTGGATCCAGCAGACGTTCACTTTTCTACATACTCATGATTTCCATCTATAACTGCATACACATTCCAAGAAGAGGACAAGTTGTACAGACTCTGCTGCACCTGCTCTTCCCCAGGTGGCGCTTTTGCAGTGGAACTCCTCCAACACTCCTCCAACACGGTCCCCTATTGAATGGGTGTGGACGTCAGACAGTCACTCCCATTACTCCCAGACAGGCTCATTTACTTGTTTAGTGTGCATTAGGGTTCCACACTCTCCACACAATGGAGATAGCAAAACAGTAGTCTTCACTAAAGCCCAACAATCAAACAATCAAAATAATGAACGCAAGCTGCTAAGTGGTAACAGTAATAATGTACTTTTAGCAATGTCTGCAGCTCTGACATCACTGAAATCAGCCCTTAACAGCCTGATGTGCCCTAGCTAGTCAGCAGAATGTGTTTTCAGTACAGCTGTGTACACACTATCTTTTCTTGTTTCCCGTTTGCACTGGTTATGTTCAAAGAACCTGGGTAGACTGTAAACAATTTAAATCTTGTTTGCTGCCTCACTGACAGTAGCATACTGAGTTACAACCAGTTATTATAGTCCTCTCACAGCCTAGACTCACAAAGTAACAGAGAGGCAAGTCCCCATTATATCAGAGCTCTCTACAATAGGTAGCAGCTGTGTGGCATATGTTTGCAATGAACACATTCTTGTATCAAGTACTAGATCCTGGTTGCACTACTGCAGCAGTGGACACTGACAAAAGCCTGATCAGCTGTGAGCAAAAAAACAACCATCATCAATCTATGAGGAAAGGTTTTTCTTGGCCAACATCAGGCCCTCTCTACTCAGAGTGAAGAGCAGCAGCTGGGCTACTTTCCTGATCTCATATGTAATTGCCTTATTCCATCTAAAAAAAAAACAACTTTTGGTATGAATCATGGGTCTGTTCTAAGGATCCTTATGAAAGATCAGACAAAGTTCCCTAAAAATAAAAAATGGTCGCTTCGAGGGAAAAAAGGGGGAGAAAATGGTCACCAAAAACATCATTTTCAAGGAGATAAACTTCAGATCCACTGAACTAGGTGGTTTACAGTGAAGACAGACAAATTAGACAGCCATAAAGCTGACATTCCAAGGTAAGCTAGCTACATGGCATACAAGGATGGTGCCATGAATATGCCCCAGACAATCCATGTTTGAGTAGCAGCCCATGTGCGAGACATTTAAATTCATAAGAGAAGAAAGGTTTTTCAATGCTGGATGAAGATGCAAAACTCTCAAATAGCTGCTTAACACGTTTTGGGTTCATAGTTCTTAGCTAACAAGATAATAATGTACCAGAATGGAAGAAACATTCATCCTGACCACAGAATAATTCAGAACCAGATTGGTCAAGTGTACTCAGTAGGTTATTATTACTTTAAATTCACTAAGGAGGAGACTCTCTTTCACCAACATAAAAAATCCACTTAGCAGAACATGTCTGACTAGTAAAGGATGATTTTTCTGGCAGCTTCTGGCACTTCTAAAACAATAACTAGCAGTTGGAGGAGGCTGAACACATCTAAAGGAGTAATCAAGTCCAAAGCAGGCACTGGATTTTGTCCCAGCTTTGGAGGACTACACAGATTTGTATAATAACTGATTTCTTTACTGCCAAGGACCTGAGAATATGAAAAGTACAGTTGTGTACACTTACCATAAATGTAGATGTTCAAGTGTATTCACTGTTGCAGTCATTACACTTGGGTTATCCTGCTGGCAGGCTACCCTCAGTCGGCCTGAATTCCAAAGTCTAGGTCCGGCGTCGGTTGCTGTCACCTCTTCCCTGATGTCAGTACGCCAGGGGTATAAAAGATGCAGCCGACACCATTTTCTTCAGTTTTTCTCACCCCAGATGTCAGGTGCCCCCAAAAGGGTAGGCTAAAAAAATGCCAATAAAACATGCATGCACCAAAATATATATAATACCTTCATCTACAAGCAAATACACCACATAGGTTGTATAGATTAGAGAAGTGTCAATAAGTTGCAACAAAGATATGGGGGATGGTGGGTGGGTAACCTGGACTGCAACAGTGAATACACTTGAACATCTACATTTATGGTAAGTGTACACAACTGTACTATGTTCTTCGTGTTTCACTGTTGCAGTCATTACACTTGGGTTGAATCCCAAAGCTATGGTTGGGATGGTGGAGCTAAATAGCACTAGGAGCGGCTATGAGGCCCTGCAGAACTGCAGTGGCAAAGCCTGCCCTGGATGTAGAGTAGAGTGGTAAATTATAGTGCTTTGTAAAGGTGTGCACTGAACTCCAGGTAGCAGCCTCTAGAATGTCTTTGGTTGGTACTCCCCTGAGGAAGGCTGCTGCTCTGGTTGAATGTGGCCTAATGCCCTTAGGCACTAGCTTGCCATGTTGTGAATAGCAGAAACGAATGCAGTGGCCTATCCACTTTGAAATAGTCTGCTTTGAGATAGCCTTTCCTTGTGATCCTGCAGCATATGCCACTAGTAGTTGCTCTGTCTTTCTGAAAGTTTTGGTTCTGTCCAAGTAGAAGTGTAGCTGTCTGTGTATGTCCAAAGAATGCAGAATTATCTCCCCCTTATTCTGCGGGTTTGGATAAAAAGTAGGCAGATGAATAGTTTGGTTAAGGGCCACACTGGACACTACCTTAGGCATAAATGTCGGGTTTGTCCTCAGAGAAACCTTGTCTGGATAAAAATGATAAAAGGTTCCACAGCCATGAGTGCCTGTAGCTCTGAGACTGGTCTTGCAGAGGTTATTGCTAGGAGCAGAGCTGTTTTCCAAGATAAAAACTTTATATCAGCTGTAGCAGCTGGCTCAAAACGAGGCAGGGTGAGTTTTTCCAATACATAATTGAGGTCCCATGCTGGTATTGGTGATCTCCTTGGAGGCCTTAAGTTTTTGGCTCCTCTGAGGTACTGCCTTAACAAGGGATGAGAAAAGATGGGTGGCTCTGTATTGTAATGAACCGAAATGGCAGAGGCATGAATTTTAACTGATGAAAAGGACAGGCCTTTGTCCAGCATCTCAGTTAAGTATTGCAAGATCTGAGGAATATTTGGTACAGCTGTGTCAATTCCTTGTGCCTGGTTCAAAGCACAGAATCTCTTCCATTTTCCAGCGTAAGATTTTCTGGTACTATGCCTTCTGGCCTCCAAAATGACATCCATTACAGCTTTAGTGAGAGGTGCGTTTTGTATCACTACATTATCCGCCATGCTGCAAGATTTAAGGTGCTTAGTTGGCTGTGCAGGATCGGATTGTTTTGTTGGGATAGTAGATGAGGTATTTGAAGCAAGGTCCAAGCCGGGCATTGAGACAAGATCCTTAGGATTGGATATCTTTGCTGGCGGGGCCAGTCTGGGGCAATCAGTATCATCTTTGGCTTCTCTTGTCTGACCTTTAGGGGTACCTTGGGAAGGACAGGCAGTGGAGGAAAGGCATATACTGCTAAGCTTTTCCAGCTGAAAGATAGGGCATCCACTTTCTATGCTTGTCTGTGATAAGTCCTTGTGCAGAAATCTTTTTAGTTGGTAGTTGTGAGGAGAGGCAAATAGGTCTATGTACGGGCATCCCTATTTCCTTGGTATCATGCGGAAGACATGTGGATCCAATTTCCACTCGTGGGGATCCATGAGGTTTCTGCTTAGTTCATCTTCCCGAGTATGTATCTTTCCTGTCAGGAACTGTGCCTGCAGATGTACTTGGTAAGTCAATGCTGTGTCCCACAAAGTCATGGCTAGTCTGCAAAGGGGGTAAGAATGTGTGCCTCCCTGCTTGTTTATATACCACATGACCGTGGTGTTGTCTGTCTTTATCAGTAGTTGTCCCGGATGAAGTAGGTCCTTGAAGGCTGTCAGGGCATTCTGAACAGCTAGCATCTCTTTTTGATTGATATGTAGATGCATTTGGTTTGTGGACCATGTGCCTTGGATACATCTTCCTGCCATGTGGGCCCCCCCCAGGCATAATCTGATGCACCCGTTGTTAATGTCTGCCTGGCTGGAGGTAAAGTGAATGGCTGTCCCTTGTTCTGGTGACAAGCCTTCGCCCACCAACGAAACTCCTGTTGCAGGCAGGGAATGAGTGTAATTATTGTTTCCAGGCTGTGGCAATGTTGAGTCCAAACACTTTTTAGGTACCATTGAAGTTTCCTCATATGCAGTTTCGCATATGGAATTAGTAGAATGCAGGATGCCATGAAGCCCAAAGCCTGCAGAATTTTTCTTGCAGATAACTGGGCCTTTGTTGCCAACAGGTTGAAATAGGTAGTCAGTTGCCTTTGTTTGTCTGGCATGAGATAAGCCATCTAGGCAGTTGTATTTAAGCTTGCACCCAGGAATATTATCTCTTGAGCGGGTACTAGTTTTGATTTCTTTTCGTTGACTGTGTACCCTAGGCCTGTTAGAAATCTCTTTACAAACGCCAGATGCTGTAGTAGAATGTCCTTGTTCTCTGCTTGAATGAGGCAGTCGTCCAAGTAAGGATATATTTGTATTCCTCTTTGTCTGTAGAATGCAATTACTGGTGCCAGGCACTTTGTGAAGACCCTGGGCGCAGTAGATAAGCCAAAGGGCAGTGCAGAGAATTGGTAATGCATTGAGCCAGCTTTGAATCTGGGGTATCTTCTGCAGGTCTGTCTGATTGGGACATGCAGGTATGCCTCTTTTAGGTCTAAAGTCACAAGCCAAGCCTTCTTGCCCAGCATGGGCAGAAGTTGCTGTAGAGTCAACATTTTGAATTTTGGTATATCCAGAAATGTATTTAGAATAGATAGGTCCAGTATTGGTCTCCAGGTCTTGTCCTTTCTTGGCACCAAGAACAGTCTTGAATAAAATCCTTGTCCCTGCTCTTGCTCTGGTACTTGTTGAATGGCCCTCATGTCCATGAGGGATGAGACTTGCTTTTGTGCCTCTGCCCATTGATGATTTGGCAGGTCTGGCCAACCGTTTGTCCTTGGCAGGGTATGGAAGTGAAACTTGTAGCCCTGTGACACTATGTCTAGGACCCATTTGTCCTGGGTTATTATGTACCAGTTTTGAGGAAAAAGTGCTAGTTTTCCCCCTAAAGGTGCTGCCAGAAGATAAGTGCTTGGTGCAGGCAGGGAGAAGTCATTGGGACTGTTTCCTGTATGGCTGTGATTTGTCTTCTCCACTTTTGGAGGTGGAAGCACCCCATTGTTTAGACCTGTACGAACCTTGGGGCTGGGATCTGCCTCTTGGGCGTCTATATCTGCCCCTTTGTGGTCTGTCTGACACTGGAAAGGACCGATTCTTTGTAGGCCAGTGTCTGCTAAATCTTGGAGGCTGAACCTGTAAGAAATCCTTAACCATTTGCATAGATTTAGCTTTGTCCTCTATTTTCTTTAACACCTCTTCTGCTTTAACACCAAACAAAGTATCATACTGTAATGGGGCATCTAATAATTTTGCTTTGACATGATCAGGCAGACTTTGTTCCTTTGACCAAGCATGCCTCCTGATGACAGAACCCGTAACAGCGGCTCTGCAGGAGGCCTCGAAAGAATCAAAAACCACATTGCAAAGTATGCTTTCCAACTTGTTCAGCTGCATGCAATAAATCCTGTATTTCTTTGTTTTCTGCACATTCAGAATTTGTCAACATTTTCTGTTTAAGCAGTGGCATAATATATTGCTGATATTTGAGCATATGAAACTGACAATTTAAAGCCCTTATAGCCAGGATAGCAGAAGTGTAAATCTTTTTTCCCCATCTGTCCAATGCCCTATAATCCCTGTCAGAGGGGGTACGTTTTTTTGCAGTGGAAGCCTTGACCCCTTTGGGACCCTGAGAGATAGTTTCTGGGTCAGCATCAGGGTTTTTGAAAAGGAATTTATGAAAGTCAGGAACCCTGTGGTACCTGTCCTGCTTAATAGGAGCTGGAGGTAAGGAGTCAGGGGTTAGACTGGACTCATCATCAACAATGTCTAACACAGGTGGAATAGCTAGGGGCCTGTGTTGTGGTAGTAAAAGGAAGTCTCTGAGCCTTTTCTTAGATTCTGAAATATCTTGGCTCTCCCAGTGGAAATGCTCCCTCATGGTATGCAAGGTTTCCCCAAAAGAGTAATCCTCAGGAGGAGATGCTGAAGGGATAGATTCTTCAGCATCAGAATCCTCATAGGGAGGAAGAGAGTATTCTTGATCAGAAGAGGAATCAGATGAAATGGAAACTTGATCTGAAGATTCATATTCTGTCTCTTGCCTAGGCCTTTTATCAGGTGGGGGATGGGAACCCCTGATCAAAGTAATTAAGTCTTTGGCCATTTTGAGCATCTGTTTTTTGGGCATGGAGGCCTGTCCATGAGGCTGTTGTACTTGCTTCTTTGTCTTTAAGGGTGCTTTAGTCTTTGCCTTTGAAGCTGAAGTTGTTTTAATGTATAATTGAGTTGGTCTGAAAACACCCTAAGAAGCCGATGCCTGCTCAGCGGCTCCAGACCCATCTGAGGGAATAGTCTCCGAAGGTCCAATACCTTGAGCCTCCAGCGGCCTAGGCGACTCCACGTGGGAGTCGGTAGTGGCCTGTGGGTCTAAAGTAGCGGGCATCAGGGGCTGCAAATGCGCCTCACTGAGAACCGGCGACTGGCTTAGAAGAAGCCTCGTCATCGGTTTTGGACCTAGGATGCCTGTCCTTTTCTTTGCGTTTCTTGTGAATTCCGGTAGTCAGATGGCTATCCGACGACATCATATAATTACATAACACATAACAGACTGAACACTCGCTTCTTCTTTGAAATGAGAAAAAGACAGGGAAAAAAAACACTTTCATCTTTGCAGAGCAGGAAGAAACTCTATAGCCCCTCAAAGAATTAGAAACTGGAAATGTTCCAAGAGATCTGTGGAAAATGACTGATGCATAGGAGTTACTGATGGGGAGAACCTAATAGCTCCTCAATTTGGCCATCTGATACCACATTCAGAATCCATTTTTTCCTTGCTAATGTATCTCCAAGCTACAGCAAGCCTGAAGTAGCCTCCCAAAGGCAGTACTGCAGTAAAGTCAGAATTGATAAATAGCCCACCAAGTACGACGTCCTCATGGACAGTTTAGCAGATGGCACTAAGAAAGGCAAAACTGCTTAATGCCTGTGCATCCCCCTCTGTTTATGACAGGTTCTCTTCTTCTTAAGAAGTTAGGTCCAGAAGAAGAGAAGCTAGTCAGATAGTGTCTAACGGCCCCTTCATGGTGATCACTGACTCTTTCCTTTTCTTCAAGTTTTCAATAATGCCCTGTGAAGTCTGCCCCCCCCCCCCCTTGAAGGATGAGAGCCTCAAGTAGGCCAGCTTATATACACACACACATCAGATGCTCATGCTGCTCTGATCACAGCAATAGCAGAGTAAAAACACAGTAAGCTCCATGAAAGCTCACCACACCTCTCATCATAAGAACTTCCTCCAGAGACTCCCAGATCCCATAATCAGGAAGTTCTGATAACTTCTCCACAGACAGGCCCATCAGACAGGATTTAAACTGGACAAACTGTTTAGGTCAATAAGGACCAGAATGGTAAGAGAGAAAAACATTACTGTCAGATCTGTTCACTGCCTTAAACTATTTATATGGCAGAAAAGTAATGATATGCTGTGGTCTCTTGGACTGAAACTGAATGGAGCAGATCATGCAACAGTCTGCTCTAATATGCTTACACAGCATAGCATTCTGCTCATGTGTGGGTTTGTAAAGGGTATTAGCCTTCTTCAGAGATAAAAGGACAGGGCTTTGATGCTTCCAGCCAGCAGAAATTGTACTGTTAAGAGCATACTCCAGCAGAGGATGAACCAAGGTTTCTCATCTGTTTTTCTCCAATATAATTATTTGTCTTGTGTTGTGGAAAGGCAAAATAGCTATAGGCCTGTCCATATAGGACCTTATATGCTGCAGTGTTTCTACAAAGGAAGCAGATTATCCACTGGTAAGTTAAAATGGCATACAGAGAGAGAGAGGAACCTTTATCCTTGTCTGTCTGTAAAGCAACAGCACTGGTTCTTTCCAATTTTTTTATTCAATATGACACAATGAAAAAAGACACTCTTCTAGAACTAGTATTTAATGAGGCCAGTCTACACATTTGGGCACAGGATGAAAGGAAGGTAAATTTGTGAGGTGGATAATGGATGCCTGATAACAAGGCTAAACATACCAAAAGCAGAAGTGACAGGTGAAAGGTCTGTGCAGGGATGATGTGGTATTAGACTGCATTCTTAAGGGTATTTTCCAGGCACAAAGTCATTTCTCAGTAGGAGCCAAAATCTAAATGCACATTTAATGCAGTAGGAGCCTTTCCATACCTATTAGCATGGAACCAGAGAAGAAAGGATTCAAAACAGGACATGAGAGAAGGTTCCTTAGGCCTGAATGTGATGTCAGGGAACTCAAAGGTCTGATCCAAATAAGCTGGCCATCTGAATGCTCAAGCAGTAGAGGTGTGATTCTCAAACCTAAGTACATGATCCACACCTAGCAGCTGCCAGAGGAATGCCTCTTACCACTACCTTGATAACCAGCAGCTGACTGGTGTGAGGTCAGTCCCTCAACCAAGGAAGAGATCACAGGCTGCAAAGGGATGTAAGCACTAAAATGTCAAATGTCTTTGGAGGAGGCTTTCACAATGCATGGCCTCTTATTTCTTTTCTTTTTCCTCCTCCTCACCTCTGCCTGAGATCATCCAGTGAATCTTTCTGATAATACTGTTGCCTTTCCTACAATGTTGTCATGTTATGTTGAGGAAGGCTATGATCTTCTCTCATGCACTTTGAGTGGTAGCTTGGCATGTTAGGCACTCTTGCAAACTGTGCTCCTTCTCTAGGCAATACAGACAATGCTTATGTTCTTCCTGGTAAATCTAATGATGAGAGGCATATATGAGGGCGAAGGTTTCCTTGGTTCTGAATGCAAGAACTTTCCTACAAGATAGCTTATGACCAAGATCTCAAGTGCAAATGTGGCAAAAGGGAGCATGGCAACAGATTTCCATCTTAGTCTAGCAGTCGGTGGTACTGTGTGCTCTGGCAAGATAGTCCTCACTCATCACAAAACAGGAGCAAGACAGTAAAAAAAACTGTGCTGAGCAGGTGTTCTCACGGAGATTCCAAGTACTAACCACTGCACTCCTCAAACTAAGATCCATGGGTAGCCCTGATTCCTTTTAGGACCACAATTCTGAGGTTGTATTTTTTTTCTGCACCCTAGGACATTGGCAGCTAGCTTCATTACCTGAACCAAATCAGTCCACTCATTCTGTGGCTTCATTACCAGAACCCAATCAGTCTATTCATTCAGTGACCATGAGAGCTAGGCATTTCCTGGCTGGGCGAGCATCCTATGGCCCATGTATTCATACCCAGGAGTCCAAAACAGCTCCCACCTCCTCAGTGACAGGTAGGTGTCAAAGAGCAGGCCATCTTGTTGGTCCTTAGCATGATGGTTTTCCCTATCTCAACCAGTAGCACCTACTTCTCCCTCTCTCCCTCTTTCTCTCTCTCTGCCATGCCTGATATGCAATCACCTGAGAAGAAGCATGCCTTCACAAGCTAGATTCTCCTCAGCTTAATGGTACTATGTATCATAATATTGTAGGCTTAGCCAGCTTGGTCTCCACTGAGTAACACCTGTAACACCCACTCGGTGAGTCAAACCACCTCCCTTCCTTCCTCCTTGGATGGGCAAACCAGCAGAAACTGATCACTCCCATCCTCCCAGCCAGCTCCTACAGATGCCTGAGCCACTAAATGAACTCAGGTCTGCTGCACCATAGCCAGGTATTTATCTTTCTATGCCATGGAGATTTTGGGGTTGTATGTATTTTTTTCGATAAGATGTCTCTTACGAACTCCATATTTCCCAGCAATGCATGTCTGTTCACTTGGAGAATTTAGGGCCATTGTCAGTTACTTGCTGTTGGGATGATCCTGCAGCACATTTAGAAAATTCAGGAAAAGTGTTTCCATCTTTGCAGTAACATTTTTAAGTATAACATATTCAGTGGTGGCCACTTTAATTCAGAAAATCAGAAACTTCTGGCTCTTCACAGGTACATTTTCTCTCTGTAATATGTCTCATATGCATTAATCCTTCTTATTTAGTGCATTTGCTAAAATAAAATTCTAATAATTACTGATACACAGTACCATTATTATAAACACAGCTGCATGTAAAAAGCAAATGCTTTGTGGTCTCCTTGTCTTTTCTTGTACTGAATGTTTACTAAATCATCTTAGCAATGAACTGGCTACTTGAGAAAAGGATGTCTTAAGCAAGCTGTGACATCAGCTTTGCTTAATTCTATTAACAACTCAGTGAAAATACATATAACTTGATTATCTTTATATTTAGTATGTCTTGAGTGTACTTAATGATGTAGGTTCTCATTAGAAGATGGCATGGCAAGAATATTTAACAGAGGAAAAGATTATTTAAGAATGGAGGATGATTTAAGACAGTACACCATAAAGCCCAAAAGTGAGAGAAAAATAACTATAATCAAACCAGCCTATTAAACTGCAGTAACATAATTCATGAGTACAGAAAAACTGAATAATCTGAAATATATTGGGAAGATGCACTCTTGAACTCTCCCTGCTGCACATTTAAACAAATAAACATAAACCTAAACTGCTCACACCTACGTGACAAATGATTATGAGTTTTTATGTATGAGTTTCAACATGACGCACAGTCTTAATCAGGTACACAAAATTCTATTCTTGGCATTAAAGAAAACATGACATTAAGTGGCCCCTACTCGTACAGTAAGATCCCCTTTGGTTTAACAATTAAACTACCATTTAAGCAGCATTTAGTTTAGCAAGTCAAAATATGTGAAGGGCCTATAAACCAACAGGATGACAACAAGGTATTTACAAACAGTGAATCAGTTGGAGAAATCAATAGAATTAAGGGTGTATTTCAGTGATCAGAGATGGGTCTCATAATTTTGAATGCTTCCAACAGTGGCACAGCAGATGGTATAAGCAACGAGAACCCAGTTTGCTGGCAGCACTAAGCTACACAACAAAGACATTTTCATGCCATAAAAAAGAGATGAAGGGTGATCATAAAAAATTATATCAATTTTAGAAGCACCGGAGCATGACTTCCACACCAAATAAAAATAAGTTCATACACTCAGTAAGGAAATATCAAAGAAGTGTGCTACATCTAGCTGCAACACCAAGTCAGAAATGAAAATTACAACAGCCTATGACGAAAGGAGATACTGCCAGCATAGCTAGCTGGAATTTTGTAAATAATTATATGTCATTTGTGAATATCAAAGTAATTTATGCAAGATGCTGGTGTCATGTGTATATCAAACTGCTCTGTACAGCTGTTTGTGTTTAAAATGTATTTGCAAAGTACTGTGTTTAAAATGTATCCACAGTGTGCCCTACTGGAAGAGAAAAGAAATGTACATGCACTATTGTAGCTGTTTAAATGTATATATTTTAACAATGGAAACTGGAATACAGTAGGTTAACTTCAGTCCAGCAAACTTTAGAAAAATATCTGAAATTAAATTACTTTATAGGCTAGGCCATAAAAGATTGTATCTTTCAGTTCTCAATGCAGCAAGAGACAAAGTCTGTACTCCAAGGCTTTCTACATTGTCCTTGGAGTGAACTAATTGCTACTTTTGAAGCATGAAGGAATGCAATTGTTTTATGAGTTTCAGCATCTCCCAAAGATTTGAGCAAAAGCCTTTGCATATTTTTATAGGTAGATGCTAAATGCTGTCAGCTTCTAGCAATGGGGGTTTTGGCCTGGGAACTAGATGTCAGATGACAAGAAATGATGTCATTCTGCAAGCTATCCCAGCAGTAATACTTTAGATAATAATTTGAGAAGTCTCTTAGTGAGACAGAGCATTCTGCACTCTGTCTTGGACCTGACAACAAGACCACCCATTCACCACATCTGCCTTGCTCTATTAGTAAGTTCTTAGGTTATATGTGCCAGTGAGGAGTCTTACTGGGGATCTGGAGGAAGAGGAAGAAACCAACCCCAGATTAACTATGGTCTTAAGGGAAATTGCACTTGATGCAGAGAGCTGCAACTGGAAATACCGTGCATGTACTTGTCATCCTCTTAGTGAACTGTTGCCAGTGATGAGGATTGAGGCTACTTGATTACTGGTCCAGTGATGAGTCATCACATAGCCTACTAAATGCAAACCACTAATAAATTATTATTCTACATGGTTGAAACTGCTGGTGCCTCAAAAATAGGGGGTATGCTAACAGAGAAAAAGCAGACTGCAATCCTGCACTAAAGAAAAATACTATATTTTTACCTGAAATCCCTTCAATAATGTTTCAGATAAGGACAAGTGAATTGTGAAGAGCACATCAACAAGGATGTTATGAGGTCTGCCTCATAAATCATATCAGAAAAGATCAAAGTGCCTCAGCACGTATACCTTTTGGGAAGCTGTGTTGATGATGGGGAAGAAGGGTGTTATAAAAATAAAACATGTCAACAGCCCAACTGGTTGCTAATACCCCCCCCCCCTTTGAATGAACACATGGAAACTGGTGGTAAATTCAGGAGCAATGCTTACAAAATATAATACACCTAGATGGCAGCCGATACCTGAAATTGCCCCTTCAAAAGAAAGATGAAGGATAAAACCTTTCTGTTCTTTTTGGAAGCAAGAAGCAGACACAATAGAGTAATTATTTTTAAGCAGCATCAAGTGCAAGAGTGAGACCATCCAAAATTATCAGACTGCATGTAGTACATGGGTAGATATATATCTATATTTTATATATTTCTATATCTGGAAGGCAAGGCTTTTATTACAACGAAATCTGGGGATTCCCAAACTTTCTGATGGAATGCAATAAATGAAGAAGTACTGTCAGCCAAGATACCACTAAAGTCACATCAGCTAAAATTTTTGCTGGAGAGTTCATTGATGTAGTTTCAGGAATAAACCCTTGCTGTTCATAAGCCAAAATCAGAAAGGAAAGGATTGGTTATCTAGTGGCAGGCAGGAATAAGTAGGCATCTTGCAGTGTGACACCCAACAGTGGAATTAAGACAGAATAGTTGTCAGTTGAAACACCATTTACAGAAAGGAATAGGGTATGGACATGCGCCTGCCAATAAATTAGATATGCTACAAGTGCTATTACCATCTAACTAACTTTGCAACTGGTGAATCTCTGCTGATACAGACAAAGGCAGCAGAAATAACTGATCTCTAGTGATATAAAAATTGCTTAGGTATGTTTTTAACATTTATTAGCAGGTGGAACATGGGACAAGAGGACTGGAATGTGGCTAGACTGCCACTGCTTCAGAAATGTCCAGAAAAGGGAAAAAGTTAAGTTATTTATTTTATTTACTTGCCATTGTTCACTGGGAAAGCCCAAGTAGGCAAAAACCCATTAGCAGTGGTGGTCTGGGGAGAAAAGCACAGTAATGGAATTACATGTAATTCATAAGGTAGCAATAATTTTTGATATACATAAACTCACAAATTAAGTAACCAGTGGAGTCCCACAGGGTTCTGTGCTGGGACCCTCTCCTGTTTGGCATCTAAAAGCCAGTATCAAAGGGCTCTGGCTGACTAAGTTTGCAGATGACTTTAAACTAGAACTAGTCATTGAATCACCAAATGACTTGGACATGCTGCAGGAAGGTTTGTCTCAAATAAATAACTGGTGTCAAAATTACGGTCTGAAACTAAATGCCAAAAAATGCATTACTATATCCTTTGGAAACTCATATACCCCAGGAAATTACCACACTGACAATGCTCCCCTTAGAACTGACCCAGTTGTTTGGGATTAGGAAGCTTATGTGGAAAGTGACCTAACTTTTGAATGACATGTGTCTACTGTTGAATGAAAGGCTATCTATACTGCACAGTTTATAAACAAGGGAATTTTATCTAGATCTAGGGATGTCATTGTCTCCCTTTACACAGTTTTCATTAGGCCAATCATTAGCCTGTATTTGTCCAGACAAATGCAACAACTGCAACACTCACAGACATACCTTACCAAAAGGATACAAGACCTAAACATGTCCTACATGGATTGACTCA